>NC_133619.1:436359033-436659033 GCF_048593235.1 Sminthopsis crassicaudata
AAATGAGCTGAAGAAGAAAACGACAAACCACTCCAGTATCTTTACCAAGAAAACTCTAAATGTCATCAGGAAGTTGAATACACTGAAAACAACACACACACACACATACATACATATATATATATATATATATATATATATATATATATATATATATACAATATGTATACACATATACACACATATATGTATGTATACGCACACACACATGTTGCTTCTACTGAGTAAATTCTTTGAAGGTAAGGAATGTTTCTCTGTATCCTTAATTCAGTGCCTAGTATAGAGTAGTTACTTAATAAATACCTTTTGCTTGATAAATAAAAGGTGATTAAACATATATCAATATATGTGTATATATATATATATATATATATATATATATATATATACACATATATTCCTTGTGTATGTGTTTATACATGTAGGTATACATATGACTATTTGGTATAGTATATTAAAATTATTTCATACTTTGCTTGTATAGATATCACCGATATTTAGCCAGTTTTTTTTAAGTAGGTTTGTCTTAAATGAACATGAAAGATGAATCTCTGAGATGTACCTTTTGAGACATGACTTTCTAACCAGAGAACTGACATTTAAGACCTATTTAGTTAAGCATTTAAAAAAAAGTATTTTCTTCTGGAAATATTTGAACTGGATAGCATATGAACCTTCTTCCATCACATTAAGAAACCTCTAAGGCAGCATCTTTTGGTCAATTGTATGGAAATATACATTTTTAGAGCAACTGTACTAGAGGAAATGCTTTGACTTTTCCACTTCTGTTGTCACAGAAAGTCCTTGAAAACCTTCAAACTCTGTGTCTAAGGGGAATTATCAGTGGTTTGCTTGAAAATGTTTTCAAATGAGAAAATAAAAATACATCTAAAATATTTCATTTTGTTTTTTTAGCTTATAATCTATATTAACTTGAAAACTTAACCCCTGGCAAGTATAATTAATTATTCCTTTCCCCCTACAGTGTGTATTTGAAAGATAAAAAAGAAATTCAATGATTATATTTAAAAAAGAAGAAAAATAGTAAAAGAAATTTTGAAAAGAAGCCAAGTTAATTCATAGTATATAAAAAAATTTCACATTGTATTTATACATTTTGAGGGTGTTTAAATTATTGTCTTAATTTTTAAAACAACACTTTTACTTTTTTTTTTCTTTTCATACATTAAAAAGGACATCCATGGTAGCTATATGGCAACTAAAATTTTTCTATACTTGTCAGGATATACTTGTCAGTATATGGAGGCAGTATGAGAGTAGTGGTTGCTGGAAATAGGAAGATCTTGATTTGAATCCCTTATTTTAGGTACTATATGACTTTATTTAATCTTTGTGTGTTTCAGGCAATTCCCTATGACCTATCTACTAAATCAGAAGATTATGTTGCTAAGAAGTTCATGCTTCAGAAGTCATAATATTCAGAAGATATTATTTATCAATTATGCCAAATGTCCCAATCAATTAGCTGGAGTTCACTTAGCTGAGTTCACAGATACTCCTTTCTGTGCACATGATTAGTATTTTGTTTGTTAGGTCTTGGTATATATTCAACAGTCTCAGTATCTTTAAACTTAGGGGATTTGTTATCTGGATGGTGGTGGCACAAGGAGATGAGATTTGTACTGGACAGCCTCTCATAATTAGCCTAAGAATGATACAGTTAAGTTAATAGTAGCTTTTTTCAAAGTCATTCTTTGGTTAATAATTAGCATGTGAATTGTGCATGTTGTCTTGAGATAACAAACAAAAAAATTGCTGTGAAGTTTGTATATGCTTGGAATTTTTAAAAATGTGTTTTTCTAATTATAAGTGAAGAAAATAATCTTTAAAAATTTTCAATTTTATTTTTTTCTCAACTATATGTAGAAGCAGTTTTTAACATTGTGTTTTCAAATTTTGTGTTCCAAATTGTCTCTCTCCCTCCCCTTCCTATTCCCTAAGATGACAAGCAATTTGATATAATTTATACATGTACAGCTATGAAATATTTTCATATTAGTCATGTTGTGGGAAGAAAAACACAGATCAAAAAAGTCCATGAAAAAATAAAGTGAAAAATATTATATTTCAATCTGCATCTATACTCCACTAGTTCTTTCTCTGGAGGTGGATAGCATTTTTCATTATGAGTCCTTTGAAATTGTCTTGGATCACTGTATTGCTGAGAATAGTGAAATCATTCACAGTTGTAGAATATTACTGTTATTAGATACAGTGTTCTAATTTTGCTCAATTCACATTGTATCTTCATATAAATCTATGATTTTTATGAAAGCATCATATTTGTCATTTCTTATAGCACAATACTATTTCTTTGCAATCATATACCTCATCTTGTTCAGATATTTCTCATTTGATAGACATCCTCTCAATTTCCAATTCAGATACTTGCTTTAAAAATTTCCCCCCTTATTTTTGCTTTCCTTTTTAGCTCAATTTCCTTGATTTTATTTGTGGAAAAATCTTTAATTTAATATAATTAAAGTTATCCATTTTATATTTCATAATGCTCTTTCTTTTTTTGGTCTAAATTCTTCCCTCATCCCTAAATCTTCTCCCCTAAATACTTGTTTTATCAACATTTGTGTCTAAATCATGCATCCATCTTGACCTTATCTAAGGTATATGGTGTAAAGATTTATCTATACCTAGTTTCTGCCAAACAGTTTTCCAGTTTTCCCAGAATTTTTTGTGAAATAGAAAATTCTTGTCCCAAAAGGTTTTATTACTTAGATTACTGAGGTTCTTTACTACTGTGTATTGCTTACCCAATCTATTTTATTCCACTGATCCATCACTCTATTTTTTAGCCAGTACCAGATAGTTTTAATGATTACTTGGTTTGGCTAGGCTACTTTAAAAAATTGCCTTAAGGTTTAGACTGAAGCAGAAAAAAGCCCCTTGTATGACAAATAGTCTGGAGAAAAGAAACAGACTCTAGGTGGTTTGATTTGATCTGATGCTAGTAGCTAAATTGCTTGGGGCTGCCTGCTGGGATTAGAAGTGGTACCCCTATAAATTTTAGCACCTCGGGCAAAGCCCCATTTACCTTGACATAGTTCCATTTCTGGACTTGAGTCCTAAGTTTCTTTAAAAAAATTCTAAATTCTTGTATCTGAGCAGACATAACAGATTTCATTGGCCTGAGCCCCATTCACCAGTACTGCAACTTTCCTCTGCTAGTCATTTGAACCACTTCTGCAGTTTTCAAATCCATGAACTAAATGAAAACAAACATCTGTCTGCAGTAAATATCCTTTGAGAACTTACTTGGACATTGATTCCCCAGAAAAATCAAACCAAGCCAAAATAGAGAAGAGAGGCAGATTTCATCCTATTTCTTTTGGACCTTCTTTCTGACTTTTAGGCCTGCCATGATTTCTTTCAGATATAGTGCACCTGGTGTAGTGTTTATTTCCATGGAGGGTTAAATCCTGTGCTTTTGAAAAACAGGGTTCTGACCACTTGTCCACAGACTAATTCTCAAAACTTGCTAAAATCTTGCTTCCATTCCAGAGAGTTCAATCTTATTCTTTCTGCTAGGAATAAATAAATGATAGTGATAAAATAATAGATAAATAATAGATTATAATAGATAAGATGTTTCTTTTAAAAAGAGGGGTCATCATAGTCTTGGCTTGGGATCTGTGCACATACCATCCATTTATTATCCTATCATAATGCTTTTCCCTATGTTTATTTGTTTTGTCCCTATTTTTATATGGGGTATACTGGAGAAAGAGAGCCATGTGCCCAGGAGGGAATAATATGATGATATGGGTGTCATGGTGTTGTGACCAAGAGGGCTTCCCTTTACCTTCATCCTTTTTTCAATTCTTCTTTTTTCCTCTTTCTACCCATAATTCTGATCTTTTTGTCCCTGGGCTCTGACCCTCATAGCATCTCCTCCTCTGTAGCAGGGAGCTTGGGATGACCGCTCAGTTATGCCCTTTAGGCTTTCTCTCCCTTTCCAGCAGTTGCAGACCTGTAATAGCAGGATATATGTGGCTACTCATAAACTAAAAGAATAGGTGCAGGCTGTGATCAACCTCTTCTATGAGCAAGGAGTCACCCTTGTTGTAATGACCTTTCTTCATGATCACCCTTGAGAATCCTGGGTCCTACTATCTATCCTACAGCGGTGCCCTCCAGAAACATTTACCTTGCTATCTACTCTTGTGTTGAACCCTAAGGATCTCCAGAGCTTGCCATCTGTTCTGCAGCTGAACCCTCCTATATGTGTTGTTTTTCTCTAAGAATGTAAAATCCTTGAGAATAGGAACTAGAAACCATTTCATATTTGTATTTGGATTCCCCAGCATTATTTTTGTTGTGTTCAATCATTTTTCAATCATGTCAGTTTTTGTGATCCCATTTGAGTTTCTTCTTTTGGGGGGCAAAGACACTGAAATGGTTTATTATATTCTTCTCCATCTTACTGTATAGGTGAAGAAATTGAGGCAAACAGGATTAATTAATTTGTCCAGGGTCATGCAGCTAATAAATGGTTGAGCCTAGATTTGAACTCATGAAGATGGGTCTTCCTGACTCTAGGTCTGTCACTCTATTCATTGCATCATTTATCCAATGGCTATAGTAAACACTTAGTATATGTTTCCCCCCACCACACTCATTTACACAAGTCTGCAAATACATCTTCATAATTGAGATTTGAGATTTATTAGTGGGGAAGGTCACAATTCAAAGGTTATCTTTTGTTACAAATACGCAGGGAAAGCAAGTTGATTTGTAGTTTTGCTTGTTGACTTGTCCTTAAGGCAGGGTAGAGTGCAGTTAATAGAGTCTTCTTGAGAAAGATTAAGGGAACTTTGTCATCTTTTTATCTTTTTTTCTTTCTCTTTTTCTGCTTCTAAGCGGGGAGGGGGGGGAAAGAAAAAAGAATCCAGGAGGTAGGGGCAATTTCTAACCATTTATTTTCAGCAAGTATTTTTGCTCATCATCCTGCTCAGACCTGGCTGCCCATCAGATTAATTATGACAAGGCTTGCCATTTAAGCAGAAACTTTGTGAAATATATCGGACAGTTGGGCTGATTTGTAAGGGGGTTGTGAGCAGCATCAAAGACAGCATAATCTGCTTGTGATGAAAAGGGTCTTTGGCCATGACAGCTGATGATCTTTGCTTCCGTGGAAAGATCCTTACTATAAAGCAGCAGATTGTTGCTTCTTTAAGAGGAACAGGAAGACCCAGTGGACTAACTAGCAGATGAAGTAGGACACTTGGGGATTTATCTGGGCAGCCAATGATGATCTATGTATGCTGTAAACTAAACCCAATAGCTTAGGAATCTCATCTAGAAACTGGAGAATTTGAATGGATTGACTTTACAGAGAGATGTGAGAAATGGCTAGCTGGCCTGATTCTTTTCAATTAGACAATAGCATAGCACTAAGAAAACTTCATTGTTCTATTGGGGGGGGTAGCATGGCATAATGAATAGAGTACTGGATTTAAAGTCAGGAAAACCTAGGTTCAAATCCAACCACTTACCACCTTTGTGACAGTGGGTGAGTGATTCAAATTCTAAGGTGCTTGAGACAACTCTCTAATCAATTTGTCAACAAGCACTCATTTAAGTCCCCACTATGTGTCAGGCATTGGAGACATAGAAGCAAAAGTACAACTTAAGATATAATGTGTGAGACATAAACAGATAAACTACAAAATAAAATACAAGTAAACACATAGTAATTGGGGAAGGAGGAAGCACTAGCAGTTATGGGACCAGGAAAGGTCATATGTGGAAAATTACTCTTGAGCTGAATCTTGAAGGAAACCAGAGATTCCAGATGAGGAGAGAGGGTGTTTTAGGATAGCCAGTGCAAAGGCATGGAGTTGGTAAATGGAGTGTTATGTGGGGAATAACAAGGAAACCAATATGACTGATCCATGGAGAATGTGGAGTTTATTTAATTTTTTAAAATTTTATTTTATATTATTTTTCAAATTACATGTAGAGATAGTTTCAACATTAATTTTTGTAAGATTATAAGTTCCAATTTCTTTCTCCCTCCCTCCCTTACATCCTCTCTCCCCAAGATAGCAGCCAATCTGATATAGATTACATGTGTACATTCATTTTTAAGGTCTTTTTAAAATGCTCAATAGTATTTTATTTTTCAAATATATGTAAAGAATGTAAGATTTGTGTTCCAGATTTTTCTCCCTCCCTTCTTTACCACATGCCTCCCTAAGACAACAAGCAATCTGATATGTGTTGAACATGTGCAATTCTTTTAAAAACATTTTCATATTTGTCATGTTATACAAGAAAAATCAGGTCAAAAGGGAAAAAAAACACAAGAAAAAAACCAAACAACAAATAAAAAGGTAAAACTGTTATGTTTCAATCCACATTCAGTCCCCATAATTCTCTCTGGATAGGGATGGCATTTTTCATCCCAAGTCTATTGAAATTGTCTTATGTTTTTGCATTGTTGAGAAGATCCAAGTCCCTCACAATTGATCATCATAAAATCTTGTTACTGTGTACACTATTATTCTGGTTCTGCTCACTTCACCCAGCATCAATTCATGTAATTCTTTCCAGGCTTTTCTGAAATCATTTACCATAACTTATCCAGCCATTCCCCAACTGATGGGCATACAGACTGTGTGGAGTTTAATGCGATGTGCAATGAGGCTAAAAGGTTAGGATGAAGTCAGGTGGTAAAGAGCTGTAAGTGCCCAATAGAAAAGCTATATTTGATCCTAGAAATGATAGGGAGCCATTAAAGATTATTGAGGTAGTGGGAGGATGATATAGTCATTTTTTGTATTTTTGGGGAAGACTTTTTGATGAATTTGAGGAGGATGACTTAGTGGGAGAAATCTGAGGCAGAGAGACCAATTAGGAGTTTATTACAATAGTCTGCATAAAAAGTGATGAGGACCTAATATGGATGCTAAATGAAAAGAGGAAGGGGACATATACAAACAATGCTACAGAAGTAAAAATAGCAAGATTTGCTGGCTAATTGGATATGTGTAATGAATGGAAGTGAAAGCCAATGATGACATTTAGGTTGTGAACTTAAGTCTTACCCTCCTTCTACATTATAGAAGGGTCCCAATTTTCAGTAACTGAGGGACTTTCTGCATCAATGCATTCTTTATGTGATCTCCTAATATGGACTAATTATTTTAAAAAGCATAATGTAATGACTAAATTGCAAGACTTTGAAATGCAATCATGACATTAAGAATGAGAGGAAGATGGAATGAAGAGTCCATTCTTATCTGGAGACAGAAAAAAGACAAGGATGAACCCAGAAGTCACTTCTTGCCCTGTGATTCTTAGGTTCTGTGATTCTGAATTATCTATTAATTTATTGAAGTGTATAAAACATCAGAAATATAAAAAGTCAGAAACATCATCAAATTTTGGGAATTTTTTAAATTTATGGTTACTATTACAGGGATTTTAAATGGGAAGAAAGCTTTTATGTTAGGATAAAATATTAGATTGGGGGGGGGGAAAGAAGCACAAAAAGGAAAATAGCTAATTCCAAGGTTCACCCATAGTGGACCGTGTTTTATATGGATTCCATGCTGGGAGATAACAGAAATCCCCATTGGATTCTGTCTTCTCACTTGAGTAGACAGTTCTATTTCAGGTAGGGTGCATTTCTGGTTGTCATTCATTTAAGGGAAGCCCTTGACCCTAAAGTTCTCCCCTGGATATTAGGGGAGGCAACATACACGTGTCAGACTGATAGCTGCATATATGACATGTGGGCTGTCACAGACCAATGCATGTGTAAACTGAGCACCTGCCTCCCAGAGGCAGCCCCCACTGAATCACAGACATTGGTGCCTTATGTAAGCTTCATGGCTCCCTAGCCATAGTATCATTTTTTTAAAAAAGTATGTGAGTGTGTGTGTATTTTCACATAGGAAACTGTTACACTATATTCACATATTTTTCAAGTCTCATTTGTTTAGCAAAGTCTTATCCTCTCCACAATGTATTATGTTTAGCTAGGCCATTAATTGCCTTTCAGACTTTCAAAGTTTATAGCTCCTACTTCTTTTTATTAATTTTTTATAACAAACAAAAAAGTACTTAAACAAACAGAACTCCAAGGATTGTTGGATTCTATATAGGTAACCATATACACTCACTTGCTCACACACATACACACACATATTTATACTGAGAGATAGTACAACTCTGTGGAGAGTAGATTAATATTTGAATAAGGAAGATTGGGTTTAAATTATTCCTCTGACATGTTATTGTTTTTTATCCTTTGGACTAATAGCATTATGGGGTAATGTCTTGACTTGTATTTGAATTACATTTAAATGAGGAAGAATTACACAAAACTATCCATCTCACTCTCTGTTCCAGAATCATTAAAGTCCAGTGGCAAGGCAAAAGTCAGGATGACAGTGGTCCAGGATGCAGTGAATGACCTCGGCATCTTTTATGTCTGACCAATCCCTAAGTGCCCCACAGGACCTGCTTCAGTCACCTTCATGACCATTGTCCTAAACTGTTCTCATCTGATATGGTCATAATGAAATCATTTAAACTCTCAGTGCCCCAGGGAATTCTTTAAGACTATACATTATAACAAGATGCTTAACATCAATAAAAGCCATTTCTATATAGTAACAAAGCTTTCTCTTTTTCTTTGTTTTTTGTTTTTCTCTTTCTCTGTCTCTCTCTCTTATTTACCACATATTCAATATCTTTGTTCAAAGGTGATGGCCAAAGTTGTTAGAGAAATCTGAGCAGGGAATAATCTGGAATTTTTAAACTATCAACAAACAAGTCAAGACAAGTATCTAGAGGAAATCAACTCAGATCAGGGCAGAGTTCAACACTGCTTACCATCGAACAGTAAAAGGAGTTACTTATTCATATATTGTCAACCCCATGACTTTTCACTTTTGACTGTGCCCATTTCTGTTTTATAAGGCTCCCCTGCAATCCAATGACAATCAATATTATTACAAAGTTCCTCATTTTATCTTTTGTCAATTTTTAATTCTAATCCCAGAAAATAATAAAATTTGGATTCCTATTCCTTCTCTTCTGGAAGTATTATATCACAAAAACCTAGAGGTGGGGATGGACTGTTTGAACATTGGCTCTGTTCTAACTCTAAATCAAGAAATGGACAGATATTTTCTTTTGTTTGTGAATTTGGGTGACTCTTTAGCTAGCAACCTGGTTGGCTTTACTTTAACTAACTTGTCTTTCTATATGTATATATATGTTCAAGATTTGATATTATATATATATGCATATGTATATATGTACATATATGTATATGTATATACATATATATGTATATGCATATTATCATATGTATATATGTTCAAGATTTGATTTTTCTGTTCAAAATTTTCTCAGTGAGGAGTCTCCTTACCTGGAATATCTGTCTTCCCCTGAAGCCTTCTTAATCTGATACATATCTCTGCAATATTGATCCCTGTCTCCCTATTCCCACTGTTGAGTCCCTCACAGTGCCTGCATTTTGGGAAGGGGTCCAGGACAGCTCACTTTCATTTTTTTCCCAGTTGTGCTTCTAACATTCTGGACTTCAATATTATTCTCCTGTGTGATGGGTACATCCATACCTCCCTACTTTCAAACACTTTTTGACTCCCTTTTATGTTTTGTCTTCTTCCAGTAGAATGTCAGGTCCTATCTTTCTTTTTGATTCTATTTGTATCCGTAGAGCCTGGCTTATAGTGAGTGCTTAATAAATGTATGTTGCCTTGCCCAGTTAGATAGATGATTTCTAGTAAAACAGATGATTTATTTGTTTTTGGTTGGTATTGAAGACATGAACATCTATTCTATCTGATTCATTTAATTTTCTTATTTGCCTTTTTGGGTCCATTTTTGCTTTATTTTAATACTTCAAAAGATCTCTGATTCATATCAGTATTCCTTTCCACAGCTGTTGATTGCAATCAAACCATTCTTTGGTAGAGATAGGCTTTCACTTTTGTAAAAAAATTTTTGGCTAAGTGTACATCTGTGCTTTTATTTCTAGGGGCTATACTTGGGTGTGGAAATTCCCTCCACCAATGCATCTGTAATACATCTGTAACATGGAGTCTTAGTATAAATTAGAAACTGGAATGGAATCTTATTCTTGCTGACTCCAAGCCTGACCCTCCATCTGCTGCTACAACAAACTTATCAAAGCAATATTAAAATTTATGTTGCAGACTAAAGATTTGGTAATGGCTAGTTTGAAGAACTTAAACAGTAGATGGCATGGGCAATGTAGTGGAAAGAAAGATAGTTTTATTAAAATGCAAGTTTCTATCACTTAAGGGATACAAAAATCCAGTCAGACAGTCCCAGTCCTGAGGGAGCATCCATACCTGGCATACAGTAAGTGTTTAATAAGTATTCTTGACTGCTTGATTTGAAAAGCTTAAAGCACTATTTGTATTTATGACAAATTCATTAGTTATGCTTCTGTTTACATTTCTCAATGCCAATTATTTGTTTAATTAAGTATACATTCCTTGATCAGCTATGTTACCACATGAAAGCATTTGCTAAGCTAGGTTTCTGGTATGAAATTCAAAACTTATGAAATTCAAGTATGTTCATGGAATAGAAACATTTTCACTTACTAATAACTTTAATCAAGACAGAAATGCTTGCTTAAACAAATAAGCAATTAGCTATGGGAATAGAAGTACAAGCAGAAATAGTTTATTAATTTGTTATTATTCTTTCCTGCTGTGAACATTGTCTGGGGCTTGGTTTTGGCCATAATGTAACTATCATATTAGTTTCCTTTTCTCTGGCTTAGAACTATGCATTAGAAGTCTAATAATGTCTAGATGGCCCTTGTGCCTCACCTAAATTGTCCAGGTGTCAGGAAAGAAGGCAGAAGGAAGAATTCAGAAGCCAGACTAGGGTATAGGACTGCTTTAAGTGAAACAGTAATATTTAATGTACATTTTAGGCCCTTGATGAAGAGAAAGGATGTAAGAAGTGATCATTATTGGATTGCTTAGACACATCCTGCACATCCAAAGATTTCCCCATATTTAATTTCCTTCTCCCAATTTTTCCTGTAAGAACCCATAACTGTTCTGTATTTATGAGAATGAGAAAGTAATACCATGTGTCATAACCATGGTGCTTCCACTGCCTTCTTATTCCACTTTTTATAGTATCACATGTTCTCTCCAACCCCTAATTCAGATATAATATATCCAATATTCTCAGCCTTCTCAACATTCTCATTTTGTATCCCCTATACTCCTTCTTCCTTCCCCCCCAGCCTGTGCTTCAGCTTTTTTTTTTTCAAATGAACCACAGAAAACTATTTAAAAACCTCTAGGCCACTAGTTCTCAAAATGTGATTCAGGGACCCTTGGGGGTCTTCAGGATTATTTTGGGAAACCATGAGGCCAAAATTGTTTTCACAATCATAATAAAGTGTTTCAATTTCGAATAAGGTCAACTCTGATAGAAATTTATCCTCATAGATGAACTACTCAATAATTTTTAAGCATGTAAAGGGATCCTGAAACCAAAGTTTGAAAACCATTATCCTAAGCAATGATTGTGATGGGTAATTCTTTAAGAAAAGGGAAAATATTTCCATGTAGCCAGGCCAAGAAAATCTGAGCAGTAATAGATAACCTAGGGAAGGAGAGGAAGATGAAGGAAAGGGATAAAGGAAGAGGAAGAGGAAAAAATGATGAGGGGAAAGAGAGAGAGGTAGGGAGAGAAAGAAGGCAAAACAAGCCATCCAGAAGAATGGAATATTTGTTCTGCAGATGTTTTGTGAATTTCATTAGATTTAAAGAATGAGAAGTACAATGACTAGAATTTATGAAGATCCTTGAAATCCATTGCATAGATGTGCTCTTCTCTGATTTGAACAAATCCACAACAAATATTCTATTTCTCTAATATTACAATGAATTAGTAATCTCTTTGATGTGGTCATTCTTCCCAGAACATAGATTATACTGTCTGCTCCTCTTGTATGACTCTTGTGTATCCTTCTATAAGTTTGTCACCGGGAGTCCATTCAACATTCTGAAAGCCTTCTATGCATAACACTGGTGTATGTCTCTCTGGCCAGGCACTCTATTCTTTCTGCTTTGTACAGAGGAGAGTGGAATTCTTCCTAGGATTTGTTTATCTATTCCTTGGAAGGTAGTTTAGGATAAGTTCTTTTTTTCCAGTCACCATCCTCACTTCCTCATTTCCTCTCAACCCTTCCTCCTTTACACTCTGGAAATTTAATCTATTACAACAATTAGCTTGCTTTTAACCTCGAGCTAATGTAATGATGCTCAAGTCCACATAGTCCATTTCTCTGCCATTTAATGGGAGTTAATATCAACACAAATTTATTAGTACAATCACAGGACCTCAGAGATCTCAGAATAGTTTCTAATATTCATAAAGAGGGTTGGCTCTCTGCCTTACTACTTTAACTTTTATGTATTGCTTACTAACATCTAGCTTCTATATGTTTAAAGCAAAATTGGGATGTGGAAAATGCTTAGATAAAAGATCTGAATGATATATATTATTGTACATGTAACTGGAGAAGTGATATTAAGAAGAAAAAAACGGACCTGTTGGAACTTCCCTCAGTCCTTTAAGACATGAGTACAAGTGGTTGCTTCTGTTTAAATCTTCTGTACCAAGATGCCTTCACGGCTCTGTTGTTCATCTCAAATTTCCCCCCTTTTTTTTTTTATCATAGTTCAGCTTTCCTTTAAATTTCTCCTTTTTTACTCCTTGACCCTGTTTTGCTTATCTTTTTCAGATCAGCTTGGTAAATCTTAGGCAGGGCTAGGGCTACTTTCTCCTCACCACTATTGCTGCTACTGCTGCTGAGCTCATGTGATCCCTGAATTTTTCTTTTTCAGACCATATGTCCCTTTAAAAACCCTTTGGTGGAACATATCTACCTTCCAGCTCAGAGAATGTGATAAGTCCAAATACCTGTCAAGGATGATAGGGAAAGCTTGTTTTTTCTGAACTATAATTTCTAAATAACCATTGGTTTTTAAGGAGAGCAAATGCTTGTTTCTTTGAACTACAATATCCAGATATCCATTGGCCCTTAATCATTATATAAATTGTACTCCTTAGATATTTCATAGATACCTGTGGAGCATATGGCCTGTACATTAATTTTACCTTCCTCTGGCTATGTGATTAGTCCTTTTTTTTCCTGGTCACACATTTCTCTGATGACATAAATGACATTGTTTCTCTTGAATTCATCTTTTTTTTTTTTTTTGTAATAAGTTGCAGCCTACTTGTGAACATCTATAATGTTCCTCTTTTTTGCTTTTTGAGTGATTCTCAACTTTAATTTTTCTGATATTATTATATTTCATGACTGAAGGCCATACAGAGTCATTTCAAGAATATTTGCATTTTATGCTCTAAAGCACTATTGATCAGAGAAATGCAAATTAAGATAACTCTGAGGTACCCCTACACTCTGAGGTACACTTAGATACTGCTAAGATGACAGGAAAAGATAGTGATAAATGTTGGAGGGGATGTGGGAAAACTGGGACACTAATACATTGTTGGTGGAGTTGTGAACTGATCCACCCATTCTGGAGAGGAATTTAGAACTATGCCCAGAGGACTGTCAAACTGTGTATTCCCTTTGATCCTGCAGTGTCACTACAGGGCCTGTATCCCAAAGAGATCTTAAAAGAGGGAAAGGGACCCACATGTGCAAAAGTGTTTGTTACAGTCCTTTTTTGTGATAAGGAAACTGAGTGGATGCCCATCAATTGGAGAATGGCTGAATAAATTATGGTATGTAAAAGTTATGGAATGTTATTGTTCTATAAGAAATGATTAGCAGGAAGATTTCGGAGAGGCCTGGAGAGACTTAAATGAACTGATGCTAAGTGAAATAAGTAGAACCAAGAGAACATTGTATACAGCAACAGCAAGATTATGTGATGATCAACTCTGATGGATGTGGTTCTTTTCAACAATTAAGTGATTCAAGTCAGTTGTGATAGACTTATGATGGAGAGAGCCATCTGCATCCAGAGAGAGCACTGTTGGGACTGAATGTGGATCGCAAGATAGTTTTTTTTTTCACTTTTTTGTTGTTGTTTGCTTGTTTTTTATTTTCTTTTTTCCCTCTTTTTGATCTGAATTTTCTTGTTCCGCCTGATAAATTTGGAAACAAGTTTAGAAGAATTGTATGTATTTAACATATATTGAGTTATTTGCTGTCTAGGGGAGGAGGTAGAAGAAGGGAGGGAAAATATTTTCAACATCTTTGTATGTATTTAAAAAATAAAAAGTTATTTTTAAAAAAAGAATATTTGCATTTTGTCTTTTTAAAGGAGAAGTCTGGGCTCAATAAGAAAATAGTGTAAATTTCTAAAGGCGATCTAAATTGTTCTTCTGTCTATTTTTGGCTCTAGTTCATTATCCACACTTAGTGGTTATCTAAGATATTAATGAATGAGCTCTATAGGCTATTCGTTCACTTGCATGTGGACAATACACATTCTTCACCCACCTATGTCAATGGTTAGATCAAAATCTTTTGAAGGATTATGGATCTGATTTAGTATTCTGCAACATTCAATGCTTGATGTATCAGCATCAATGCTCCCTGCAAATAGATGCATCTATATATCTTAGACATCCTTCATAATGATAGAGAATAACTTTAGAGAGAATACTTTCAGTTTTATTCCATCTCTTTTATTCATAACAGGTGAGTTGTAAAACGAAATTTCTCTCTTGTTATATCTTTCAAGAAATCTCATACGATTTTGATGTATACATAAGAGACACCTTGTTAGAGAAGAGCCTTTAAGGCAGTATTTTGCTGAACTGAATCAAACATTTTTTGTGGTCAGCAAACAATAAGAGCAGTGGGGTCATGAATTCTCTGTACCTTTTGGCCAATTGTGTGATTATAATTACCATATTAAAATTAATTTGTGAACATTTATGACTAGAGAGACTCTTCCGTCTGCTTGAAGAGGTCAAAATGGTCAGTAATAGTTAAAGAGATAGTCACTGTGTTGGGGGAAAGGGGATTTAAAAGCATATTCACTGCTTCTATTAGCAAAATAACCTAAAAGAAAAGGTTTCAAACTATTATTTGAAATTTCAGGGTAGGTTATGGATTTGTTTATCAGAAATCTTCTTCCAGGAGTTTCCCAGTTTTTCCAGATTTACAACATTTTAAAAAGGACAAACAAAGAATACAGTCAAGGGAGAACATTCAGGATGTGTGATCTTGGGCAGATCCCTTTAACCCTGTTTCCCTCAGTTTCCTCATCTACAAAATGAACTGAAAAAGGAGATGGTAAGAAAACTTCAAAATGGGGTCACAGAGAGTTGGCTGTGACTAAAACAACCCAACAACAATGAAAAAACAAGAAAAGGAAATCAAGTCAGAGGTGTTGATAATCACTTGATCCTTCAGTATCTTTATTTACTTCATTCACAAATCAGTTTTATCTTCAAGGGCAAATTTTAAATATTGGCAGGATTGTATGATCTTGGATAGCTCATACTTCCTTTGACCTCAGTTTCTAGATGAGTTTTCTAGATCATTACTAAAGTCCCTTCTACTTTTAGCTTCATGATACAAATATGATCTATGATTCACTTTTAAAATTAAATGAACCAACTTTCTATCATACACCAATTTTAGATTTTATTGCTTTATAATTATTAACTCTCAATAGAGTGCGATGAAAGGAAATGTCTTATGCACACCCCAGAGCTATGATTGATATTAGAGCTACGTTATTTTTGCACTTAGTTTGGGATCACTCTCTGGGTGGTGGTCACGGTTTTAGAGGACATTAAACAGACAGGGCCTTACTTCATTTATGTTGTCTTTCAACAAAGGCTAAAATTTTCCAATCTGCCCCAGCCACAAATGTTCTCCTTTGCTGTCTGGTGGCTACTTTCTAGGATACATCTTGCGATCTCTTTTAAGTCCTTTGTCTTCAGCAATCTAACAATTTATTTCATCTGGCAAAATTTTGATTTAATAGATAGTGATAATTATTTTATTGGTGAGATTCTGTTCTCAGTCATTTCTTCACTCACAAATGCTCAGAAGAGATCCAAGTCTACATTATTTTGCTAAGTTCCCTGTTAGTCTCCTGTTGGCTCTAGCCTTGAGTTTTCAAGAAACCCCCATTTTAATGTTTTCTCTGGATTTTATAATGGAGGGAGGGAAGGGTTTTTCTGACTTTCCTTCTTCACAAAAGGCTTATAAGAAGCTCTCCAGTTAAATATTTAATCCTGGGTCAGGTTACTACTTCAGTTTGACGTCCAGTTTTGACTGTGTCTTTCTCATATGATGCAAGCTAATGCTGTTGAATGGTCTACTTTTACTTAGGGGGAGAGAGATAGGGAGAGCTGCCTTAACTTAGTTCCTGAAATGGGTAGGTTTTTTTAAAAGGTCCTGCCTGAACTGTCCAGTTCAACTTAACTGAATCCTTGTCAGATTCCCATTTGACTGTGTGCTGTGCGTAAGTGCATCTAATCATGGAACTTCCATGCTGGTTAAGACCTGTTTTTTTGAGCATATTTATTCATATTGAGAGTTTAAATTGTGCTCAGCATGGCATTTTGGCAGGTAGTTCGTTTTTGGCAGATCCCAGCTCTTGTACCAATCCTCTATCAGTCAGGAGTCTTTGGCATTGCTTAGAAAGGGAAACAGATGAACCTTGTCCAAAACTCACCATCCTTTTCCTAGCTTAAGTTCCATGATCTACCAATAGGTAGCCAAATGTATTTGCACAGTATCCACAATTAGGCAGGAAATTAGAAATGCTATTAAGTTACTAAAGTTTTCAATGATATTATTCCAAAAAGAACCAAGAACTGCCTCAGCTGAGCTACATGGATGCTCTTTGGTAAAACAGTTCTGGGAAAGTACACACAATTCTGAAAGCAAGCAATTTAATAAATGAAACAATTCTGTATTATAGATCTCATTTAAATGTTATGCAAAATAAACTTGTCTTTTTAAGGGAATGGGAAAGGAGGAAACAGAAGGTCCCACAATGTACTGCAAATATCTAAGTGAACCTCATAGGATTTCTTTTTAATCTGAATACTTAATAGAACAGCAATGCAAAATTTGAATTATGCTACTTGAATTTAATGGTTAATCTGTTTTAAAAAATACACAAGCTTAATTGTGACATACGAAAGTCCTTATTTAGGGTAGATTTCTAATTTGATTGCTGTCTGCCCTGCTGTGTAAATAAGTCTCTTGGGCATGGATTTTTAAGAGTATGTATGCTCTCTTACATCTCACTGTAGAATAGTTCCTCTTTCCAGGGGTCCATCCCCACCCCCCAATTCTCTAAACAAGCCAAGAACAGACAATAGATACATACTAATGGAGCTGTGTACTTACCATCTGTAAGAGCAGCTGCTCTCCTGCATCTGTACAATATGTTGGAACTGAGAGCTTCACTAATCTGCATAATAAGGAGAAGGCTTATCCCACTCTAGCTAATAATCACGCCCAATCGATGCACTTCATTCCCTTGCTGAAGAGCACAACAAAGTATGCTTATTACATTCTCTGGACAGACAGAGGTCACATCAAAGAGTGGACTGTATGACTCTGTGAATCCCACTTCTAATTTCAGCATTGCTTTAGAGCCAGGAAAGGCTTGAGTTGGCTCTTCCATTGAGTAATTTTTAATACATAATTTGAAATCCTAAGGAACTGGATAAAATGGTGAGCTTGCACATTATTAGGGTTCCTAATCAGAGATGCTTCTGGAATAGTTGCAGTATTGATCATGTTGCATTTGAAAATGGTCCTTTGTGGGGGAAAAGGCAGAACCAAATTTTTTTGTTTAATTGTGAATTACTCCAAGTTATCTGCTTTACATTGTCTTGAAAGCAAATAGAAGCAGATTGCTGGTGTCTTTTAAGAAGTCTTAATATGCATCAAAAAACCCACTTGTGGAATATTGTATAAATGTGCTTCCTGTTGGTATTACTTTTGGGGGGATTCTCATACATACTGATTTCTTAAGTGGTAAAAGGACACAAATTTTCATATTTCTAATTTTCCCTCTATCAATATATTATCCTAAGGAGGAAAAAACCTGAAGAAAAAATAGGCAATAGAGTGATATGCATCATTTGTTTTCTTTCCCATTTGTGACAGAGGTATGAAATACACATCTTATTTTTTGCCATCTATTGATAAAGATTGTGGCAGTAATGAGGAAGGCCATTCTAATATAGCAATAATACATATCCAAAATGGGGGCAGGAGAAGTATGGAAAAGAAGCTTTCTTGTTACAAGGAACTTGAAAATGGCATCATTCTTCCAAAAAGATCAAGTTCTTGTGAATTCTGTTGGTTTAGTAATATCTATCGAAAGGTTAAAATGTCTATAATTAGGCTACATAGACTGTGAACAGTATTTTAAGTCAAAATATAACCTGACATCATTTATAACATCTTGATAAAAGAAGTAGTAAGTCTTCCTTCTCTCTATCTTCTTTCTTACTATGAAGATAATTTGCATAATTCTGTACCCATCAATGAATGACAGAGAGAGATCATTAATTTATGGAGATGAAGAAATAATTGCTCTAAACAATAAATAAAGCTGATCGCTTAGAATTAATCCCAACCTTTTAATCAGTATCATTTTGCTAAATAAGATAGCACCTCCTGGTGTGACTTAGAAGAAACTTTATTAAACAGGATTCCTTCCAGTCAGAATAATATTTCTGAATAGCTATAACAAGACAAAGATCTGACATCCCTAAGATACTATATTAATCAAAGCTTCGGGAAAAATCTTAGGACAATATCAAGGAAAGTCAAAAAATCAAAGTCCTTTTTATGCCATTTTTGCTAAATCTGGCCTTCTTCTTCTCTTTCCAATCCTTAGCCCCTTAAAACACTACAATTAAAAACATCAGGCAAGATCTCCTTTCCAATTTCCTCATTTTAAAGCCAATACATTCATGCATGGCAAATTCCTGTGCACATATAAACCAATTTTGTTCTGAGATGAAAATGTCACATCAACCCTGAATTGATTTGGGAGGAACTGCAATTCAATTTAATTCAATATAATAAACATTTGTTAGGTACCTACTATGTTCACAGTACTGTACTAGGCACCAGACATAGAGAGAGAATATATGTAAGCCTATAAAAGGAAAAATGATCACACAATTGTGCTCAGTAAAAACAATAATCCTTTAGATTTTTAAGTTGCTTTCTTTGAAAGAAAGAAGCCAGCAGGGTGAGAAGTAAAGGACTGACTAGAATATAGTAGAGAAGTAACATAAAAATTGGAATCAATATGGCACAGCAGAGGGTATTATATTTGAAATGAGACTCTGTCTTCAAAATCCTGAATCTACCATTAACTACTTCCATGACCTGGAGCCAGAGTGAGATTCTAAGTCCTTGCAATTCTGTAACCTCTTCATACCCCAACTCCTATCCCAAACATTGGGTTATCCCAGTGTTGTTTAGTGTAAACACAGGAGAATATTCAAGGTATCTCCATATCATGAAAGACCCAAAGAATTACACAGGATGCTAAAAATCCATGGGTTCTTCCAGCAATAGATAATAGAGATCCTGATTTTTACCTTTTCAGAAAGCAAGGTCCAATCTTCACTATGAGATGTGTGTATGAAATTGTTTCTCTGTATCTTTTTCTTTTTTTGATCAATGTGTTCCTTGAGTTGATTATATGGATGACTTTGGACCATTTGCAGAAATGGAATGTGAAAAATCTTGAACTCTCTTAGGGGCTGAATGCAACATTTACTCTAGCATTGGACTAGTTCTGAGAGATGAGAGGAATCCTCAATGCCTATCCTAATTCTGCCTATCTTAAACTATATTTCTACTACTCAGAATCTCTGATCTGCTCTATGAGAGTTCCTGAAACTAGGAAAAATGTCTGGAAGCATCAGCGTTTTCTTGGGATTAAAAGCACCACTTTAGAACAGGATGACTACAGGTACACAGATAACATGGAAATGCTGTAATCAAGAGCCATTATACAGCTTGGTTAAGTCAAAATGACATAACCTTATGGAAAGTATCACTAACTTGAATCAGAGCTTCCCTGAGATTTTATAAGGTGAAACCTATATAAATATGCTTCTCTTTATTACATGAAAGGATTGTTTATATGAAGAGTTGATGCCTGAGATAAGTAAATGGCTAGTAATAGAGCATCTAGATGCCCTTGATGAGTTAAAATTAGTTGACCCAGATGAACTACATCCAAAGATCCTGCAAAATAGCAGATGTGATTACTGAGCCTCTGCCAGTTATCTCTCACTGGATGAAAGGAAGTCAAAAGCTGTCCTATTTTTCCAAAAAGAAAAGAGAACAAAATCTTGGTAGAGCTGGATGTTGATTCTTAGAAAAATTCTAGAACACGTTATTTATTAAAGAGATGGCTAATAAACATGTAGAAAAGAAAGCAGTTATTATGAAGAGCCTCCATGTTTCATCAAGGACAGGTCATACCAGACTAAATTCATTTCCTTTTTACAAGGGTAGATAGATTGGTGTATCAGGGGAATAAATAGATAGATAGAATGATTGATAGGTATTTATTTCTCTCCTATCTATAACTGTATACACATATATACACACACATATAGTGTACTTAGATTTGAGCAAAGCATCTGATAAAATCTTAAGCTACTTAATGGAAGAGATGGAAATAAATAATAGCATAAATAAGTAAATTCAGAACCTGTCGAATTACTAGACTTAAAGTAGTAATTAATACTTCAATTTCAGCTCAGAAAGAGGTAACCAATATAGTGCTTCAGATATTTGTGTTTGGGATTATGATAATTAATGTTTTATCGGTGGTCTGTAAGAAATCATAGTTGTCATGCTTAGCAGAAATCTGCAAATCACCAAAATATTAAGAGAAATGTCTCATACGCTAGATGACAGCATCCAAAAGATCTTGACAGGTCAAAAAACTAGGCTCAGTGAAATATGGTGAAATTTAATATGGATAAATTCTTATATTTAGGTTAAAAAAAACCCAAATTCTCTAATAGAAGATGGGGGAAGTGGCTTGGCTTGTTAACCATTCCTCTGAAAGATACCAGGGTCTTTTGGTGGAATGCAAGCTCCATCAGGGTCATGCAGTATGATATGGAAACCAAAAAAGCCATTGTGATTTTAAGCTTAATTAAAAGAACATAAGGCATCTAGTAGAAAGATTGCTGAGCTTGAAGTCAGAAAGATTCATCTTCATGGATTCAATCTTGGGCAAGTCACAACCCCACTTGCCTCAATTTCCTCATCTGTAAAAAAAGAACTGGAGAAGGAAATGGCAGATCACTCCAGTTTGCCAAAAAAAAAATCCCCAAAAGGGGGTCACAGAAAGTTGAACTGAAATAACTGAACAACAAGGAATGAGAAAGCATTAGTTCTTCTGTATTCTGCCTGGTCAGATCATAGCTATATTATTGTTGAAGTTTTGAAAACCACATTTCAAGAAGGACATTGCTAAACTGGAGATTGACTAGGGAGAAAGAATTTAGGTTGGTTGAAGAACCTTAAGTCCATGCTAAAAAAAAAAAAAAAAAAAAAAAAGAGAGAGGATTGGCTCAAAAAACCAGGATTAGAGAACATGATGACTATTTTCAAGCACCTGAAGGGTTGTCACATGGAGGAGGGATTAAGCTTGTTCTGCATGACTTCAAAGAGCAGAATTATATAGATATTACAAAATGGCAGATTCAGGATTAATGTAAGGGAAAGCTTTGTAACCATCAGAACTATCCCCAAATAGGTGGACTTCCTTGAGAAGTTATGAGTTTTTCTTCATCAAAGATCTTCAAGATATGGCTTAATACTATAGTTCTAAAGATAGAAATGCCCCCAGAGAGAATATAAATGACTTGTTCAAGATTGTAAGATAGTAAGCCACAGAGGAAAGATTTAGACTCTGACCTTTAGAATATTATTGATAGGAAATTTGAGAGACACAATTTCTGGGTAATCATTTTATTAATCATTTTGGCAATAATTAATACAAGGCTCAGTAGCACTAATGAATGTCAAAGATTCCTCATGGAACCTATATGGCCTGAGGATGACACTCAACTCTGATTGGTTAACAATTAATGAGAAGAATGAATATTATAATAAAAGGTGGGCATATTCTTTTTTATTAATTGCTTTATTTTTTCTGGTTATGCATGTATATTAACTTTTTAAATACACATTTCTTTATGAATAATATTGGGAGATAAAAATCAGAACAAAAGGGAAAAACCACAGGAGATAGAAAAATAAAGAAAAAAGAAGGGAACATAGAATGTGTTGATTTATATTCCATCTTCATAATTCTCTTTTTGGATACAGATGGCATTTTCTATCCAAAGTTTATTGGGATTGCCTTAGAACACTGAACCACTGAGAAGAACCAAATGTTTTATAGTAGATCATCACACAATATTGCTATACAGTGTACACTGTATTCCTGGCTCTACTTGTTTTGCTCAGCATCAGTTCATGGAAATCTTTCCCAGCTTTTCTAAAATAAGTTTGTTCTTTTTTTTTTATAGAACAATAATAATCCATTATCTTCATATACCGCAACTTACTCAGCCATTCCACAATCAATGGGCATCTATTAGTTTTTCAGTTCTTTGCTAACACAAAAAGAGCTGCTTCAAACAATTTTGCTCATGGGAATTCTTTTCTCTTCTTTATGATTTCCTATAGTGGCACTGCTGGATCAAAGAGTATGTACAGTTTGACAGCCCTTTGGACATAGTTCCAAATTGCTCTCCAGAATGGTTGGATCATTTCACAGTTGCAACAACAATGCATTAGTGTCCCAGTTTTTTTACATTCCCTCCAACATTTGTCATCTTTTCCTGTCTTCTTTGCCAATCTGAGAGGAGTGAGGTGGTACCTCAAAATTGTTTTAATTTGCATATCTCTAATAAAAAGTGTTTTAGAGTATTTTTATATGACTATAAATGACTTTAACTTCATCTTATGAGAATTGTCTTACTTCTTTATGTATTTTAGAAATGAGATCTTTATTAGCAACACTGGTTGTAAAGACTTTTTTCTCAATTTTGTACTTCCCTTTTAAACTTGTTTCTGTTGGTTTGTTAGTGCAAATACTTTTTAACTTAATGTAATCAAGGTCATCCATTTTGCCTTTCATAATGTTCTCTAGTTCTTCTCTAGTCATAAATTCCTCCCTTCTCCAAAGATCTGACAAGTTAATTATTCCTTGCTCTCCTAATTTGCTTATGATATCACCCTTTATACCTAAATTATGTATCCATATTTACCTTATTTTGGTGTGAGGTTTGAGATGTAGATCTATGCCGAGCTTCTGACATATTATTTTCCAGTTTTCCTAGCAGTTTTTGTGAAATAGTATAGTTATTATACAGGAAGCTGGAGTTTGGGGGTTTATCAAATAATAAATTGCTATAGTAATTGATTATTGTGTCATGTAGACCTAACCTATTCCACTGATCCAGCCTATTTCTTAGCTCGTATCAAATTGTTTTGTTGATTGCCACTTTATAATCTAGTTTTAGGACTAATATGGTAACCTACCTTTGTATTTTTTTTCATTAATTCCTTTGATATTCTTGACCTTTTATTCTTCCAGATGAATTTTGTTATTATTTTTTCTAGCTCTATAAAACTAATTTTTTTGGCAGTTTGATTGGTATGGCACTGAACAAGTACACCAAATTAAGTAGAATTAGCATTTTTATATTAGCTTGGCTAATCATGAACAATTGATATTTTTCCAGTTGCTTAGATCTGATTTTATTCATATGAGAAGTGTTTTGTAATTGTGTTCATATAGTTTCTGGGTTTGTCTTGGCAAGTAGAAACCCAAATATTTTATTTTGTCTATAATTATTTTAAATGGAATTTCTCTTTCTATCTCTTGCTACTGGGTTTTGTCAGTAATATATAGAAATGTTGAAGATTTGTGAGAATTTATTTTTTATTCTGCTTTGCTAAAGCTGTTCATTGTTCCAAGTAGTTTTTTGGATGATTTTCTAGGATTCTCCAAGCATACCATCATATCACCAGCGAGAGTCATAGTTTTATCTCTTTATTGTCTATTCTACTTCCTTTAATTTTTTTTTAATTTTCCTATTGCTAAAGTCAACACTTCTAGTATAATATTGAATAATAGTGGTGATAATGAGCATCCTTGAGTTTATCAGATGATTTTTGTTGGTTTTGTTATAGATATGGTCAATTATGGCAATAGTTTTCCTAATATTGAACCAATCCTGCATTTTTAATAGAGATCCCACTTGTTCACAGTGTATTATCTGGAGGATAAATTGTTGTAATCTCTTTGCTAATGTTTTATTTACATTTTCGCATCAATATTCATTAGGGATATTGACCTGTAATTTTCTTTCTCTTTTTTGCCTCTTCCTGGTTTAGGTATTAGTACCATATTTAGTCATAGAAGGAATTTGTCAAGACTTCTTCTTTACCTATTTTCCCCAAATAGTTTACATGGTATTGAAATTAATTGTTCTTTAAATATTTGGTAGCATTCACTTGTAAATCTGTCTATCCCTGGAGATTTTTTTTTTAGGGACTTCATTGATGGCTTATTCAATTTCTCTTTCTAAAATGAGATATTTAAATAATTTATTTTTTCTTCTGTTAATCTGGGCAATTTATATTTTTATAAATATTAACCCATTTCAGTTAGCTTGTCAGACTTGCTAGTATACAGTTGGACAAAATAGCTCATAATTTTGCTTTAATTTCTATTTCATTGATGGTAAGTTTATCCTTTTCATTTTTGATGCTGGTAATTTTTTCCCCTTTTCTTTTTCTAATCAAATTAACCAAAATCTTATCTATTTTGTTAGTTTTTTAAAAACATAAAACCAACTCTTAATTTATTCATTAGTTCAATTGTTTTCTTAGTTTCAATTTTATCAATTCTCTCCTATGAGTTTCAGAATTTCTAATTTTGTATTTAATTAGGGTTTTTAAAATATGTTCTTTTCTTTTCTTTTTAGCTTTTTTTTAGTTGTATAACCAATTTTTTGGCCTCTTTCTTCTCTATTTTATTCATGTCACTGTTTAGAGATATACATTTTCCTCCAAAAACTAACAGCTTTGGCTATGGAGGACCTATTCTAATGAGCAGTTGGGGATGCATGAGTCTCACTCTGTTTTGGACAAAGAGATCTATCTCTCACTCAGACTACCCCCATCCCTAGGGCAAGTTAAATAAAAAGAAGTCCACCTTTGCTCAGACCTGGTGGAGTGGAACACTATGGGCAGGAATTCACCTTAGATTACATTCTTTGTGAAGTTCTCTAGTTGAGTTGGGTAACAATCTGAAGATTTCATCTCATCATCTGCCCTAACCTTCAAAGAACTAAGCTTAGACTTAATCTGCAAATGATGAAGGTAAAAAATCCTGGATTTCCCCTATTTGGTTATTTAATAAAAATGCCTTTGAAGAGCTAATGTTTTTTTCCACTATATCACACATGTTACAGAAGTGAATCTTGTCCAGGTATTAGTTGGACTTAAATTCTGTAATTCTGTGACATAAAAATAAAATTTTAAAATAAAAATAAATCCTCTTTTTTAAAATTTACTTATGTTATAATCTTAGAAACAATTTATCTTTGTTTCTAATTGATCTTTAGCAGGCTTCTAACAATTTAAATTTTTCTCTTTGTCAAATTTAGGGGATCATAAACTAATGTTTAAATTCATGCATTTTCTGCAGGGAGTTTATGGAAAGAAATAAGCATCTAGGAAATGTTAACTATGTGCCACATATTATGCTAGGCACTTATAACCTTACTCCATTGTGAGCTCTTTGAAGACAGGTATCTGGAATATTCATTTTTGAACCAGGCCTGTGATTTCATTGACATAGGAACTCAGTAATGAAACACCTTCTACTGATCCACATTGGCAGTGATTTTGCGATTTTTGGTTTTAAGGAACTACTTGGGATACTCAACTGAGTATGTTAAGTGATTTGCCCAGTGTCACAATATATATCAACTTTTATATATACATATATCAGGGATGGAGTTTGAATTCAGGTCCACATTACTTTTGTTGGCTAATCAATGCCATCAGAAGTAACTGGTAAGGCAGGGGATAAAATTCTGGGCCTGGAATCAGCAAGATCTGAGTTTGAATCTAGGTTCAAACATTTATTAGCTGTTTGATCTTGAGTAAGTCATTTAACTTCTGTTTGTTTCATTTTTCTTATTTGTAATAATAGAACCTGCTTCCCAGGATTAAATGAGATGATATAGTAGGCACTATATACATTCCTTTCCCTTCTCTGCCTCTCATTGTCTTGTGCAGAGTGAACAAAATAAATAATTTGAACAGACTCCAATCACAGTTGAAAAGTCTATGGTCAGAACAATATAATTAGACATCAGTGGAGGAGGCTGGAAAGCAAGGAAATAGGTTGACTTTTCCTCAATTAACTATAAGATATTCTCCAAACTAAATGAAAGAATGTGAATATTAATCTTAGTTTTTACTAATAAATCTATTCTTTGTTTGATTGCTGCAGGAACAAGACAGGATGGGCTTTAGGTTAAGAAAACATTTATGCTGATGACTCCTGTCTTTTTGATTTAGTCACAAAAAAGACTTTACCCTATCATTATATTTTGTCTATCTCCTGTTTTCTTTGAGCTATATAGATAATAGTAATCTGGAAAAATAGATTTTGGAGGCAAATAATTCAATACTCTGTCTTAAGATATAGCAGAAAGGGCCACACAGACTTGGATTTGGGAGAGATCCAAAATCACTTCCAAATGCCAACTAGCATAGTATGGGTAAGTCATATACTGGGGATTTTGTCTTTTTAATCTATAAAATGGGCATAATGATACTTATACAATAGGCTTCATAGGATTACTCTGAAGATTAAATAAGTTAAAGTCTGTATGGTACTTTGAAAATGCTTCAAAGCCTGTATGAATTTTAGCTGTTACTATTTTGTATACATAATTCTAATATGATTACCTCATTGTTTTGGATTTCCCTTTGACAACACTGAACTCTCCTTCTATAAATGTTAATTTTTTGTTCATTGAAATTTTGATTAAATTGAATTTTGAAATATGCTCCCAACAAATCATCAAAACATCTTGTTTCAAAAAAGATTTTGAAAAGAAGTTTGCATTATGCAGAGAAGCATCAGGCAACTCTTTTCTTTCTTTCTTTTTCTTTTCTTTTCTTTTTTTTTTTAACACTCCTCCTCCCCCAGCATACCAATTCATTTGGTTTAGCATCAGGCAATTTTACTTTACAACCTAATTTTAAAGTCCCATTTTCCCTGGAAGAGATTCCAGGAGATGAGAACAGTCAGGGAAGGGTTAATGTTGGGGAGCTTGGACAGCTGGGGATCATTACCAACATCCAAATGACAGCCAGTTCAAAAGAGACACGGTTGTGGTGGATAATTTTTTTCTCTGATTAGTCTGTGATGAGAAGTTGTTTGGCTTACCTTTGAGAAGAAGAATTTTTTTTTGGTGGGGGGAGCTGCTGTTTAAGGAATTTAATGAGCTATCAGCTCATTGCTTTTGAAATTTCAGACAAAAACTCTTTAAATTCATTTATCACATCAATGTATCCTTTCTCCTTCTCTATTCCCTGCTCTCCCCAATCCCACCCCAAACTCACTTATACTCTTGTTCTATTGTCCATCATGTATTTAGAAGACTACCCTAGTTATGGAGAATTTTCCAGCAATAATTACTGCTCAAGTTAATTCTTGTTTATGAAACGCATCCCTGACCTTATTCTTTCTTATAAAAAACAAACCAATCCAAAAAACCTACATGATATAACTCAATCTCCAAAGAAGCCCTCATCTCTGTGCTGTATCCTATGCTCTCATGACAGAAATACATGGAAATATTTTTCCACATGGATGCCCATATTAAAATAAAAACTTGTTTATTTTTCTTCCTGACATCAACATAGAAGGGCCAAGTGTTTCCTGTGAGATCACGAAGCCCACAAGTTTTCAGTATTTTTAACTTTTTTTTTTTTTAACAATTTGTCTTTTCTCCTCAACTTCTTTTGGTGACTCTGATGCTATCCTATGTCATGGTATGAGTTAGCTTGAAACCTTCAGATGACCAGGGCTGGGTCGATCCATGTGTATGGGATAAATTGAGTGAAAACCTCTCCTAAGAATGTAGCTTTGACCTATGATCCAATTGTGACTTGAGACTTTGCAATAAGTTGAACTATATCTAAAAACTGCAGGTGTACAATTGTCTTAGATAAACACACATTTGCTTCCTGTCTCTCCCCCTATTCCCTTTCATTAGCATTTAAATACCTAATACCATTTAGTGTGATCTGAGGTCCATATTTAGTTTCTGGGTAAATTAGAACTCTCTAGCCAATGGGAAAAAAGGTCAGAGGGTAGGGTGGGGGCTTCTGGTTAGGGTCTATATAATCCTGGGCTTGCAGTTTTTACTTTGCACTCTTACTGACAAGAACCTTGTCAGATTGGGAGTTGTCCCTTGTTGCAACATCATAAAAAACCTCCTTTTGCTTTTCTTACTCTGAGAGTTTCTGATTGTTTTTGTGGTCTCTACTGTTCCACTCATTATGGGATATTTCCTGTTTGTTAGGGGTCTCTCCTGTACCAAATCCTTGGACAGATACCCTTCAGGGAATTCTTGGGTGATCCTTGCACTCTGCTCGGGAACTTTCACTTAGTGACACTCCCAAAGAGACACTTGGAGAAAACAAAAATGGAAGTAGGCTAGCAAAGAGGATTAATTTGGTCTGAGATAAACCAGCTGAAAAAAGTTTGAAATCAGGTAAATTGTAAACAACTCAGGTGGGCAAGAAACTTGGGGTAGGAGGGGAGAGAAAAGAGTATAAAATACTGTGAACTTTTGGAAAGATCCATTTCCTATAATAAATTTGGGCTAATCCTCCATATTTTTCCTCTGCCAAGAACTAGGTGACTGGGATTGGGATTGGGAGAATTTAGGTGGTTAAAGTCTGTAGAAAGTTCCTATTTCCCTTTGCTATTGGGAAACTCCTGAGTGGTTCAAGTCCATAAGGATTGTCCTATTTTCCTTTGATAAGATTAGGTAAAACCTCCATTAAAAAGAACAAGAAACTGTGAACCCTGGCAAAGGAACAATCTAGTTAGCTCTCCTATCTAGTGTCCCCAGAAGATAGCTCTTTAGAAAGAACTGGGATGAAATATTAAAATGTATAGGGATTAAATACTGTTGCTTTGTTTGGGCAGGTGCCCTGCTGTGTTCATTTCCCAAGGGCTGAGTATAAATTCAAAGAAGCCTTCAATACACAGCAGACTTGCTGCTAAGTTTCTAGAACTCCCCTTATTGTTTCCATTCCGAGTTGGGGCCAAGAACAGAAGCTAGATTCATTTAGAAAAACAATTTACATTTGTGTGAATGTGAGTCTATGCTTTGTCTTCTAGGTTTTTCTCAGTTAGCTGAATTACAAAGGAAAAGATCTAGTTATTTGGGATTTAAGCACTTGTACATAATCTAAAATTTTATAGAAATAATGAGGAGGGATTGCAAATTGAATGGCAATTCCATACACCTGGGCATCTGCCCTCATCAGTGAAAATGGAAAGAATAAATCAAATTCTTAAACAAATTACTAAATTGATGTTAGAAACTAAATTGTCTTGGACCAAATGTTTGCTTATTGCTTTGTTAAAGAATTAGAACTACTCCCACTTTCCCAGTAAGAGATTGGTTTATTTCATTTGAGAGGGAAAATTAGAAAGACCCTTTTTTGAAACAAATGATAAGTTTTTAAGAAATTATATACAGTATTCTCATTCCTTTTAGCCCTCAGGAAGCAAGGATTGCAGGCCCAGACAATACTTTTGGAGTTCAGTTCCAGGAGAATGGATGCTTACTAAATCCTGGAAGAAGCAGAGTAGGAAGGATTTTACTTGACATTATAGATGACTGAGATTGCAGTCTGGAAGCCAAGAATACCATGCATTAAAGGACCCATGGAGGAATCTTAAAATGGACTATTAAGGACAATTTATAACCTCTAAAATTGACTTTGCAATTAGGAATGTTTTGGTGGAAGGTGGGAATGTTTGTGCTTAGAGGAATTTTAACAATATTGGTATTATTTTCTGTTATATTTCCAGAAAACTTTATAGGGACTGCTTGATTGAAGAAAGTTGAATTAGCATTTTTTAGGATAAAGAATTATGATGGGATTCTTTATTGTGAAATTAGGATATTCTATATTTTATGTGAGTTTAAATTGGTTGTATTGAATCATTTTAAAGCTGTTCCCATTGTTTATGGAGATTCTGAGAACAATAGTCTATATCTTTGTTCCTTTGAACATGGTTAATACCTGAATTTGATAAAGATTGGTTTTTGAACATCTTAAAGTAAAATTATTTGTGCAATGTTGAATTTAAATCATCTACTTAAATATGAAGATAAGCTGTGAATTTTCTAGGATGAATTTTTTGATGTTACCAATGTAAGATTATAGTCAATAATTACTCAGGATATGTGATTCTTAAGAGCTAAATTTACCTGAAGATTTAATTAATGAGAGTTGCTATTTGAGATAAAATCTCGTGGGATTATAGCTGATATTATTTGGAATTTTGAATTCAGATATGATTGTCTGATGGATCATCAAGCCAGCAATCCACCATCTGAAAGGAATATGCCATAACCTATTCAGAGGAATGTGATCCTGAATTATTACAAGAGGACGTTGGTATCTGGGTAAGAGTTGGAAGGACAACCTTGGCCTTCACTTATGGTGGGATCCTTCTGAAGCAATTTCTCAGTGATATTCCTTTGAAAAAGAACCCACTTGATTATTCTTGAGTGTAGCTATAAGGTGGAATTGTTATTACATACAATTAGCTAAGGATGCTTTATCTTGTCATGTTAGGCTAGGATCTAAAATACCAGTTTTTGATTAAAATCATGTCCCTGTTTTTTCCTCTTATAGCAAATTTCTATAATCAGGGTAAGTATTCATTAAAAGCTATGAGCACAATTCAAGTACATAAGATCTTGCAGTTTCCTATATCAAAATATGTGGTCATTATATCCTAAATAAGTAAGTGAGTATTTGGCCTAGTCATCTATTTATTGCTATATATATCTGTTTCTTTTAGCATTTTTGTTATTGCTGACTTTTGTGATAGGCATTTTTATTTGGGAAAGGTTATTTACTCTAATGTACACAGAATGAATATGAGTTGGGGTAATCTACAAAGGCTTCATATAGAAGATGATACTTGAAGTAATAACAACAAAAACAATAATAATTAGCATTTATGTAGCACTTACTATGTGTCAGCACTATGCTTATTTACTGTATTTACTTTAAAAATGTCTCATTCGGCCTTTCCAAGAATCCTGGGAAATAAGTGTTATTATGCCCATTATACAGATGAGAAAACTGAGGCAAATTACTTCTGAAAGTAAGTGTTTTATTCAAGATCATATAGCTAGTAAGTATCTGAACCTGGATTTGAATTCAGGTTTTTCTGACTCCACATCTAGCACTCTTATCTAATGTGTCACTTAACTGGTATTTAAAACATTTTAAGCATTTTAGAAGAAAGAAAGACCTGAGATGTTTAGCACCCTGATACTGTATTCATTGTGAGGCAGTCAGGTTTTTTACTTAGAGAAGAAAACTTGTAAGCTGAGATGAGATTTTCAGGTATAAAAGTCAGCCTTTTGCTTCTCCAAATGGAATGCTTCAGGCTCTCTCTCTCTGTTAACTTCCAGGGAACTTTAAAACTTGCAACACTGGAAGTGTTGCTTATGGAGCTGAGAATGACTTTTGGCCACATTTAGAGCCTCCCGTGACATTGTGGGTTCTAAATACAAAATCTAAAGATGATCCGGTTCCATTTATTCTTGGCATAATTCTATGAAAGGAAAAGTTAAAAGGCCCCAGAGAGGCTTTTACAAGTCTTTTTAGATGACAATGTGCATAGACCAATACCATGATGAGTTAAGCGTGAATGAATCAGAAACATGTGGTGCAACATTTTCTTAAAACACACTCAATACTTTTCAAATTGAAGAATAGTGGAAGAGTCAAAAAATGTTTTTAATTTTTAAATTTCACATCTTTAGGCAACATTTGCTGAATGGGTTTTTGTTGCTACCTTCCTTATATTTTCTCTGAAATGTCACTTTCCAGGATAGACAGTAATGGAAGTTCTAAAAGGAATTGTCTAACATAATTTCATGGTGTCAAAGTTCTTTTCCCTATCAGGAAGATATCAATTAAGTTTGGTAGATATTCAAAACATAAAATCCAAGATTCTTTTAGTAAATGGTTTTTCATCCCTGTCTAAGGCATAGCTCAAATTTGGACATAAATAGCTTAGAGATTGCTTACAACTTGCCTCATAGAGCTCAGAGATGGATTGTGTTGTGATCAGAATAAAATGCTTAACACCTGGTTTGGAAGGAAGTTGGTAGAGTTGGCCAACCAGATCATTATCCAATGTGATGCAATTGTCATTGGAGCCCTAGATGCATTGTCATTGAGCTTAACACTCCCCTTTAGCAGCACCTTTCCCTGCTTGGCTTTAGAAAATTGTGGAATTATCTCTCCTCTGAAAGCATGAGTGAGGCTGTGGCAAATGCTTCATCTCCCCTTGTAATAAATGCCATTGACAAGACATTGGTCCATATCGACCCTCTTCTGCAACTCCCTTTCTCCAAATGTGTGCAGATGGGTGGTTCTTTTGTTCCCTGATTATGACTCATGTGCTCCATTTAAATGAGTGCTATTTGTCGGGCTGCAGGGTTGATGCCATAAACCGAATGCACTGTCCAAGGTTGGGTGTTTTATGGAGCTCTTACGCTTCACAATGTATTCTTCTCACTGTTAGGAGCTGAGTTGGAAAGGTGGTTTGAAACAAGTTAAAACTTAAAACATTCATTCTTATTTGTCTCTTACTCTCAGACTATTTGCCAATCCCAGCTTCCCTAAAGCTGGATTTAGCTTTCTGCCTGCTAGATCTCACTTGGGCACTGGTGTTCATTCCCAGGTGTCTACTCCATCCACCCCCCACTCTTTTTTTAAATCAGTGAACTCATGTGGCAGATGGTGTAAATGACTCAGGATATCATTTTGGAATCAATATATTTAAAATGCTTTTTGCCGTTGACTCTTTCCCCCAAAAGGATTGTGCAGCCCCCTTTTTGATGTTGCACCTGGAAGCACTGAAAGTTGCTTTCTGTGAGAGTGATATTTTTTGGTGGTGATTTCAGCCGAAAGTCTCTGCTTTTTATTATGAATTGGATGACCAATAAAATGAAGCTTTTGACTCTTTACCATCATTACCTAGTATCATGGTACAATGGGGAAATTATGAATTTATGTTAAAGCATCTATGATTTTTATTCTGGCTTAGCTACTTAACAACCTGTATGATTTCTCTCTCTTCCTATCTTTTGTCTTTCCCTTCTCCCCTTTTCTCGTTTTCATCTATCTTTCCCTTTCTGTACCTCTTCCCCTCCTTTCTCTGTCTTTCCCTGTTTACCATACCCATAAATTTGTGATAGACTTTGCTACTCAGGGAGATGACTTCCTTTTGCCTAATGAAGGAAGGAAGTGGGTTTTGAAGAAAGAGAGGGATGCTCTCTTTTACAGCTCAGCAAAGGAAGAATATTGGAGATAGGAGACTTGATAGAGCATAATATGGAATCGAGTTAAGGAAATTCATATATAGCACTTTTTCCTTTGGGACACTTAGAAATATGTGTACACAATTTAAAATGCTAAACACCTTTTATGGACAGTTGCATTTATAAGAGTTCATGTGTGAATATGGGCAGGTAGGTGGTAAAATGAATAGGATGTTAGGTCTGGAGTCAGATTAATTTTCTTGAGTTCAAATCTGGCTTCACATATTTACTAGATGTGTGACCCTATCCAAGTCACAAATGAGGTCACAAAGAGATGGACATGGCTGAGAGACAACTGAACAACAACAAATCACATATGAATGGACAGATGCCAGTACTCTACAAATAACTATCTTAAAACTTAACTGTGATTCATTATATATTAGATTATTCTCTTTGTACTACATTATTCTTTGTTCCCTTTTTAGGAAGAATCTCTGATTCTGTGACTTCTAACATTTTTCCTATTCATCTAATAGCTGTCATAGGATGAGTGTAAGACTTTTGATTACAAGGTGTTAGGATTATCACAGTAGTAGTAGTCTCTAATTTTAAAATTGATTGTATTTCAAAAATATAAAAATATTGGAGGCTTATTGGAAATTCCATTAAACTCTCATCTTGATATCTTATTGGAGTGTATTGATGACCTCTATGTGCCAGTAGAATGCAAACTGTTGGATTTTGCCAAGAAGGGACTGAATCTAGGCCCGAGACAGACAGTTTGTCTGTTGTCTGTGAATCAGTCTGGTTCAGTGAGGCTCCTTACCAAATTGGAAGTATGATAATAGTTTTTTTCCCTTTTTTTTCCTTTTCTTTTCTTTTCTTTCTTTCTTTCCTTTCCTTTCCTTTCCTTTCCCTTCTCTTTCCCTTCTCTTTCCCTTCCCTTTCCCTTTCCCTTTTCCTTTCTTTCCTTTTCCTTTCTTTTCTTTTCTTTTCTTTCTTTTCTTTTCTTTTCTTTTTCCCTTTCCTTTCCTTTTCTTTCCTTTTCTTTCCTTCCTTCTTTCTTTCTCTCTCTTTCTTTCTTTCTCTCTCTTTCTTTCTTTCTCTCTCTTTCTTTCTTTCTCTCTTTCTTTCTTTCTTTCTCTCTCTTTCTTTCTTTCTTTCTCTCTCTTTCTTTCTTTCTCTTTCTCTCTCTTTCTTTCTTTCTTTCTCTCTCTTTCTTTCTTTTTTTCTCTCTTTCTTTCTCTCTTTCTTTCTTTCTCTCTCTTTCTTTCTCTCTCTTTCTTTCTCTTTCTTTCTCTCTTCCTTCCTTTCTTTCTTTCTTTTTTTTTTTTTTGATGTAGCAAATCTTGAATATGAATTAACAAGTTACATAAGGGAATATTCATACCAATAAACTCAAGATTCTCTGGGGTATTAGTAAATAGTTATAGTTAATAAATTAATTAAAACTCTAGAGGAATGGAAATTCTTTAACCAAATTCACAGTCAGAGCACTCAATGATTAGTGCTACAAATAATACTGGCTATGTGACCATGGGCAAGTCACTTAATCTTGTTTGCTTCAGTTTCCTCATCTGCAAAATGGAGAAAATAATAACATTTACCTTGCAGGGTGATTGTGAGGATCAAATGAGTTCATAATTATGAAGTATTCAGCACAGTATCTAATACATAATAAGTACTAAATAATTGTTAGCCAAGGCAATGATTATTATTAGCCTTCTACCATTCTTTTAGTAATGAATCTCACATAGCATTTAGGAAAGTATTTATATTCACAAGTTTAGATACACCAACCTAACTACTGATTAGGCATACTTAAAAATCCTAACGTTCAATATTAAGAATTTGATGAAAAAATTTAGATAAGAAACAAAATTTATGCTGTCAAGTATATTTCAAGTGCTTTCATTTTTCTTCTTTCTTCCCCTTATAGTTTAATTTTGCTTTCTTTTATGTGATTCTGTAAATATTTTCTCCAGGGAAATTCTATAACTGGACTTGACTTTTTTTTTCCCAACTCTTATACTTAAAACAATCACTCAGCTTCCTCTTCTTTTTTTCCTTTTTCATCCTGCTTTTTGAAGATTGGAATATCACACATAAAAATGAGTCTTCAAGGATAATATTATAACTCAATTCTTAGTTACATAGGACAGAGTTTTGGTATTTGTTAATGATCACTTTTCAATATTTGCTTAAATTAATTTCATTTGAATATTTCATAAGATTCATGGCATGATTCGGAATAAACCTCCCTCATTTTTTTCTTCCAAGTAGCAAAGGATTGTCCCATTACCATAGTAGATGTCTGCAATCCTCTATTGCTTGAGATTAACAGAGGTCTTTGGGGTAACTGCTTTGCCTTAGAAAGCAAAGATCACATCCCTGCCTACCTCCCAATTTCTTGGCCTAGAAAGAATCTTGTGGTAACTAGTCTGAGTTCTTTTACTCTTGGAGGAATAACAAAAGATTAACTTGTACTGCAATAGTTTAGTACACAGAGAGGAACAAAACTATTTTTGCAAATTATTGGATATTTTCAAGAACAATCACCATTTTGTTCAGTTAATCAAAGTTCAAATCAAAGTCAACAAAAATGAGACCATAACAATTTATTTCAACTGTCATTGAATGCAATGCATCAATAACTTTATGCATATCTCCATTCTGGCCTGGGTTGTTATCATTATCATCGGATGGAATAGGCTCAAGACCCAGATAACTTATCGTGTGTGTGTGTGTGTGTGTGTGTGTGTGTTTTTGTGTGTGTGTGTGTGTGTGTGTGTGTGTTTACTAGGGGATAGGGATGGGTAGGGTAAGACAAACACTAAGCATTTATTAAGTACTTTGTGTCAGGCATTGTACTGGGGATACAAATATAAACAAAAAGAAGCACATTTCCTAGACTTAAGGAACTTGAATATGGGAGGAGACAACACAAATTCAAAAGGGAGGCAGAAAATAAATGGGGAAAGAATAGTTTTGAGGTCTAGAAAATTAGAAATACACTGGGAAAGGGCTGACCTGTACATTTCTACAAGATGAAATCCTTAAGAGGAAATCACCAATGGCAAAAGGGGGACATTATAGTAGAGGAACATTCAGGGTGAGCAGGCTATTGGAAATGAAAGACATTCCAAGATGTTGTTCAAGTCTGGAAAATCAGAAGCCAGAAGGGAATGGGTGGGGATAGGGAGAGAGAACATACACACACACACACACACACACACACACACACACACACACACACACATATATGGAGCATTGATCCTCTTTTGGCTAAGGGATAGCAAGCTGTGAAGGAGAATATATCATGATCTTTGCTCTCCATGTTCCAAGCAAGAATGTGAATGCATTCAACATATGATAAAAGACAAGGATTTAAACTTTATCCCTAATTAGGGCACTGACTTTTGTGACCCTTGACATGCTGCCTTATCATGATAGAAGACCAAGCTTTGAATGGGAAGAAGATCTTTCCCAGTTCTATACTTTTGGCGATATTTGTTTTTTTATTCAGATTGGAAATTTCTTTGGTAGGCAGATTTTTTGTTGAGAAAAACCCCAGTTCCAATCCAGCCTCAGACACTTACTAGCTATGTGATCATAGGCAAGTTACTTAACCTGTTACTTCAGTTTCCTCATTTATAAAATGGACAAAATAATACCTTGCAGGATAGAGTTGTGAGGCTTAAATAAGATAATAACTGCATAGTATCTGTCATGCAGTAGGTGCTCTATAAATGTTGTTATTATGATTATGATCATTGCTATTAGTCTAGAGAAAAGTCGTCTGGAATGGGATTGTGAAAATTCTTCAGGAAAACCAATTATGTAGGTCTAGTTATTTGTCAGTTATTCTGGAATACAATAAATTTGCTTTAATTATTTTCTAAATTTAGTAATGTCCATATTTTAATGAAACGTACTTTAGACCATTCTTTTCAAGATTCCTTTATGAAACATTTGGGTCATATTCATTTTAATTATTCAACATTAAAAGGAGCACTGGAGGAAGGATTATTTAGAAGTTGATGACTGGGGAATTGGCTAATCAGAATTTTAGAGAAGTTACCCGGTGTAACACACTATTTATTGTTGCATTTATAACAATTCCTCTTGTTGCCATCTGGCCTGAGGGTATGATAAAAGGCGGTTTAAAATGTTGTAGTCCAAATCACTGCTAAATCCTTTTATAAAACAGAACAAAAAATCATCTTAAGAGCAGCAGAGACAGAGCCTCTTCAAAATGCTGGAATGAATCTTATCCCCATCTGAATGTAAAAAGTTTGCAGACCTGCCCTTCTAGCAACCATATAGTTGTAAAATGAGGTATTTGGATTACATAGCGGCTGAGATTCTTACTAACTCTGGACATACAATCTTATGAGTTCCTATGGGCATCTTAGTATACTGAGTGTGGTGGTAGGAGGGAAGGGAAAGAGGTCAGGTATTCTACCATAAGACACTCCTCATGGAAAACACTACTGGTTCTCTGGTTAAATCCCTGGAAGAATTATCAGGAGCCCCTGGATCAAATGCTATTGTGTTAAGGGTTTTCATCATTTGGTACACAAGTGCTAAGTTCCACATGAAGCCTTTTTTTGATTCCTTTTTCATCTTTCTGCTCCTTAGTTATTAATGCTCTTTCTTGAAATTACTTTGAAGTCTTGTATATACTTTGTAATTATTCATCAGTGTACAAGTAGAATTGGCTCAAACTGATGTTTCTCTAAGGTAATTACATTCTTTCTAGCTAGATATCAATGCATTATGCTTGTTGATTGAGTAATTCTTGAACTTTTGTAGGTTCAGAACCTCTCCTTCACTTTAAATTCAATTGTGATGGAATCTTGAAGCAAAATCTTTTCAAATGATTTTATTAAGTAATAATACTAATAATAGCACCAAGTAACATGAAATGAGAAACTTATTCAAAGTATGTTAGTTCAATTTTGTTATAAATCTAACAGCATAATACTCCATATACTTAATGAGGACATGATTGTTTACTACAATCAGGAATGTTACTCACCTTCACAATGATTTTCATTTTCCCCCTTTTATTTATGTAAACTTGAGTTGGGGAAATAGTTTCACTTCATTGCATTAGATTTAAAAATATGTTTTGTTTTTCTAATTACTTATTTTGCAATTTTGCCAGAACCTGGGGATTATTTTTAAGAATTTAGAAACAAAACACTCATTGTATATCAAAATCACAGTAAGCAAATCCAAACCAGAGATAAGCATTATCATATTTATGTATTTGGTTTTTGATGCTTAAACTTAGCTTTATGTATGTATTTTTTTCTTTATAATCTTGGGTAAAAACACTTATGCCTTCTTATTCTATCAATAGTGGGTAAAATGATTGTATTTTTCCAACCTCCAAAAATTTTTTTTCCTCACAATGATGTCACAATAATCTTCCTAAGGTGTAAGTCTGGCCATTCTACTTCCCTATTTAAAAATCTTCATTATCTTTTTATTGCCTGTAAGATAAGTGAAACTCCTCTTTGTTGATTCATTTAATAATGCCTGATTCTTCATGGTGTCATTTGGTGTTCTCTTGTCAAAGATCCTGAATTGGTTTGCCATTTCTTTTTCAGTTCATTTTCTAAGCCACAAATATAGCTACATTTGAGGTCGATTTGAACTCGAAGACGAGTTTTCCTGATTCCAAGCCCAGCATTCTCTCCACTATCAGCTTGCTACCTCTTTTCCTTATATTGCCAATATTATGTCCCTGATTTTCTTCCTTACTCTTTGGCTCCTCTTTCTTTTACTATCCTGGGGAGGTTGTGGGGACAGTGGCAGACCTGACCTCTAATCCCATTTCTTCTGATGCTGGTCAGAGGTATCTTCATCCACTCCTATCTCTACCACCAAGAAGTGGAAGGCACTGATTCTATCCAGCATGAGAAGTAAAGAGAATGTATCTAGAGAAGAAGTGGGGAAGAGAGTCAGGCTTTTTTTCTATGCATTTTGTATGTTGGACAAATAACAGAAATCTTTCCACCATTTTGTTTTTCAATTGCCTTCAACATTTTGTATTTTCCTTTGGCTGTATTATTTGTATTGCTCTTGCCTCGCCAACTATGTTGTAAACTCTAAAGGCAGGTATCATTTCTTATCCTGGCTATACCTTTCTTGTTTCCTCTGATGATATATCAGATGCTCTTTCAATTTGGGTTTAGAAGGTCTAATTTAGAAATGATTGATAACTCTGGTTTATATTCAGGAAAAACTATCCATATCAGATGGTAGAAATTAATGGCTTATTGGACCAAATGACATTGTTGAGAGCAAACTTAGGATGAATTGGAAATTTCAGAGCTAGAAAGAAATTCAGGTTGAATTTTGAAATTTAATATGATTCTTGTCCTATTGGAATATTTAGCATGAAAGAACATAAAATCATATATTTAGCGTTGGAAGAGCCTGAAAGGCCATCTAATTCAATCTCATTTTTATAAATGAAGACACTAAAGTCCAATTCAAAGTTAAATGACTTGCTCAATACCATACAGATAACAGAGGGAAGATTTGATTTCATTGTTCTTTTCACTGTAGAATTATAGAATCATAGGACCAAAAAATCTTAAAGCTGGAAAGGATCACTGAAATCTAGTTCAACTCTCTTAATTTTTAAAAAAGGGAAACTGAGTCTGCTAGAGGTGGAACAATTTTCTTGAGCTCACACAACTGATTATTGGTAGCACTGAGATTAGAACTCAACTTCTGTGATTCCATGATCACTCAGTCACACCATATCTATCTCTTCCTAAAGAAATATTTCTGAAGAATCGTCTGTATCCAGGGTTGTGCTGAAGACATCCTGAATTGGCTTAGGAGATCTGGTTGTTAAATGTTCAATATGAGTATTTTTATTTTTATTTTAAAAATCAGCAAATGTTACATGTTGGAGGTTGCTTTATTGTTTTGTTAATTGCCTAGAATTAAGAAAATGGAGAAAAATAATTCAGATTAAATTTTAAAAATTGTCATTTTTGGAAAGCCATTTGTTAAACATTTATCATCACTTTCCTGTCTTTATCATCAGAGTAATCCAATTGTGTTAATATTTACACATTATACTAATTACTTTTATGATTTTATTTAGAGGTCTTGAATCATGCTCATCTATGAAATTATTGAACTAACTCTTGCTTTTCTAATTGGAAAATTCAGTGAATGTGAAGAATATACTCATCTTTCTCAGAATCTGGAGTTCCCCCATCCTCCACCCTTTTTTGTGTATTTAGCACTGATATTTTCATTCATCACTTGTCATTTTTTCTAAGTCTTACAAATAGACTAGCCGGAATTAATCATCAATAAATTAGTTCAAGCTTTGTTTAACACAACAACATAAGCTCTTGGCTGCTAACAGCTCCTCCTTTCAGTTTGGAAAGCAATAGCTTTTAAAACAGATTTGCACAGCCCAGGTAAGTTTATTGATAATTCAACCAAGTTCCTAGATTTTCTTGTGTTTTTTGTTTTTTTTCCTTCCAATCTCCTATTTTGTTTCTTAGAAACTGTCAAACCTTTGTGTGAAATGCTTCCTTCTTTCAAAACTAACAATTGCATGGCCTAAGGGCAGAATAAAAATTCATCCTTGATCTTTTCTGCTGGTTTTTAACCTATATGATGAAAAGGTGTTAGCTTTGTTTCTAATACATTACTAATCTTATAACACTTTACAACCATCAATTCTCATCACTTTCTTCTGAAGTAGATAGTATAGATTTATACAATTCACAGATTTATTGGCAATATTTTCCTATTAGCCTGAACTGTTAGATTTGTTATTTGGGAAAATGTTTATTAATGAATAAGACACAAATTACATTTTATACATCAAACGTCATTGTCTTTAGTCAAAAATGCTGCTGTTGCTACCACTCTTCAGCATGATATTCTTCCTTTCCAGATAAGAGCTGAACTTTTTTGAATTAGGACTCATCAAATATAATAATTGGAGGACAAAGACCATATCCTTTTTGTATTTCTTCAAATGAAGCAGACAGAGTTTTTGCTCCCTTTTCTATTCAATTCCACCTAAATCCCCTCAGTAGCTCTTCATTTGAGTTCCTTAAACTTGAAAAAAATTATAGTTGTATGTTTTACAATTATATTTTGTAATTATATTTCAGTTTAATTAGTTTATGCCTTTAAAAACATGATTCTGAGCAGAAAACTCTAATATTCTGGTAGAGTCAGATCAAAAAAAATTATTTTTTAAAAATTTGATAGGGGTTAAGTGACTTGCCCAGGGTCACACATCTAGGAAATATTAAGTGTGAGGCTGGATTTGAAAACTCAGGTCCTCCTGACTCTAGGGCCAGTACTCTGTCCATTGCGCCATCTAGCTATCTTAGACCAATCTTAACAAAACTTCTGATTAATGAAGCAGGGGCAGAGTGACAGAACAGAAGAAACTTGGGCTAGAATTAGGTCTCTGGACTCTTGATTGCTAACTTCAGTTCTAGCACTAACCAGCACTACTTGTCATCGAATGTTGTGCTATGTCATCCACACAATGAATTAAAGAGACTCAGTCTGTTTTCTGGAATCTTAAACATCATATATACATTTTGGGCCTGAAATTAGACAAAATGTAAACAACTACATGTATCAGTTACAAAGAAAAAAATCATTTTACCCATCTTGCGGAATAATTCATAAGACATTTAATATTTAAAAATATCTAAGTAGCAACTTGTTCTTGGACCTTTCCTATTTGAACTCCATCAAAAAAAGATGAGAATGAGATAAATGATAATAAGAATAAAAATAATTGATATTTATATCTGTCAGTTAATAGCTAGATAGTATTGCCTATAGGATTAGATGTTGGGACTATTTTCAGTGCCTTCAATGTGTGTGAAATCTAGATGTAGAGGCAGAGCCAAAACAGTTAAATAGTTAGAGAGCCATAGTATAACAGCATCTAATCAAAGACCACATAATTGAAGTTTTGAACAGATGTAACTATAGAAATATGGAGAATGAAGTCATAGAAAATATGAGATAGGAGTATGACAAAATGGTAAATGAAGATGTAAATGGTAAAACAAAATTTTAATGGTAAATAAAAATGGTAAATAAGAGGCAGTAATAAGTGAGCTTGATTATTGGAAACAAGTTCAAATTTCTAAAAGGGTTATCTATAAAGGCAAAAGTGGTGGATACAGGTGGAAGGCATGACTAAGATGTATGGTCTTTGGGGAAAATTCATTTGGAGCTAACCTGGGAAGAAACCTTGAAGTTTGGGAGACAAAATACCTTAAGAAAAGACTCTAGAATACTCTTGTTAGTGAATCCATTTGGGGAGAGAGCAGGGCAGGCTGGACTGGGGAAAGCTCAAATGGAATGAAGAAAGGCCTTGTGGATTCCATCTTAGCTGGAGCACCATGTTATGGGTCCTGATCCTGAGGAAGCAGGGGCATGAGTGTGGAGATGCTAGTGTACCAGTGGAAAAAAATCTCTCTTGGATATTGGTGGCCTGGAGGCAAAGGTCCTGTCATTCTACTATATAATTATAGCACTGAAACAAAATGGTATGTCTGATTTGAAAAAGGTTCTCATATCTGAGATTTATTATCTGAGGTTTTATAAAAATAGGAAGATAGCAAAGTTATTCTCTTCTAGCGGGGAAGAGGAATGAACTTCAAACTTTTAGCCATTAGGGACTTCTCTATCTTCTAATTTGCTTTAATATTATAAAGTATCTTTCCATCATGGCTTTGGAGATCTGTGTATATAAACACTATTTCAAGAAGCATCTAAGTCATTTAGACTTTAATTTCTCAGGTGTTATGTCAGCTTGTCTGATTTGAGCAAAGTGCAACAGGTGCATATATTTTTAGCTTTTATGACAAGTATTGTATACTTATCCTCAGGAGTCCTTGCTTGGATAAGAGACATTGAAATGGTGCCAAGCAGAGAAGTTACCACAGCAGTGTACTTGTTTTAAGAACAGTAAAATTATTGGCAAAGAAAAAAATTCACTTTACCCATAACCAAGACAATGGCAAAGCCAAATATTTTCTGGGTTTTGTTTATGAATGGAGGCTATAGTTTTTATAGAAAAGGGGTTCATTTTCAAAGCAGAGACTGTGTGGATATAACAAATGGCATGGATACTATTTACAGATGCTTAAAGAGAGGAGAAAATAGCTTTCCTTAGAGGTGTTTCATGTACTCCTTGTACTCCCTACAGAGACCTTCTCATACCAGGTGAGGCTCTCGAAGTCCTTTAATTAACTTGTATCAAAGAGAATGTATATAAAGGGAACTCTGTAAAGATTTCTTTAATTAGTGAATTTCTTCAAGGTCCACTAACATCCATCAGTAAAGTGGCTGATGGGCTGCCAGTGTCCTTGGTGGTATACTTAGTCAATAAGCTATTCATGACTCTAGCAAGTACTTAGGCTTTTACGCCAATGGGAATTTTGTGGACAATTTCCCTTTGCTATCCCCTGTTACATGGCCAGAATCTATAAACTTTTCTGTCATGGAGAAACAAAGTGCTGAGTTGAGCAGGAAGGCTAGCAGGATTTTCAGTGGATGCATTAATAGCCCTGCTAAGAAATTGTGGTCACCAACATATTATTATTATTCTTTTTAATGAGTCTAAGAGAGGTTGTACTGTTATTTATTTGAACATTTTCATTTTGAATAACATAGATGGTTTTAATCCAAAATCATTTAGCCTTTACTCTAATTTCAAGAATCACATGCATTTCATTCCATTTTCAAAGTGCTAATAAAGCTTGGGAGAAAGGACTCTACTCCCACCATAAATCAAAAGTTAGCAGACAAAAGGTCAAAATACCCAAAGCCACAAGAACATTAACACTTTGGATATAAAGATTTCTTAAGAAACTAATGCTGGCTCTCACTTTAGATAAAGCAGACGCCTTATCTTTGTGAGTTTACAAAATGGAGCCAAACTAGACCTGTAGCCACTTTAACTAAACCAAAGCCTGGATCTTTTAGCAGCCTAGAGTCATTAAAGCTTTCAGAAAACCTCCCAGGAGCCAATGTGCTTGCTTAAGTATATGCTGTAAAAAGTCCCAGAGATTTACAAGGAACTGCTCCATGCTAAACTAGGCACCATCTGATAAACAAGCAATTTTAGCTTCAGGCTAAATGATGCTCTTTGAGGCTTTGATTTACAATGCTGGAGATGATATATTTGTAGGTCTAGGATAGGTTCTGTTGTGGACCTGCTGTGATTACTCATCCATGAGCAGAAGTCAGGGCTCAAATCTTCAGCAAGGAGGTCAGAAAATTGCCAGTGGAACAAGAGAGGTTTGATAAGGTTTATTGAGATGCTAAATGTATGAAAAAAAACTTATTAAGCAGGCATTTTGAACACTCCTTAAGCTTTCTAGGGACTAAGGTTTTAGTTAGTCTGCTTTTAGAGGTATTTTAAGTCCAAGAGATAGGAAAATAACCTGTAAAATTGGCCTAGTGGTCTAATTTTTCTTTCATTAGATTTTGAAAACAGTCCATGCTTACTTTATTATTGCTGACATTTAAAAAATAGGAAATTGTAATTGAACACTTATGTATATGCTAGAAAGCTAAGAATCTGAAAAGAAACCTTAAAAATAATTAATTTACTAAGAAAAACACTAAGAAACAGACTTGAAGCTTTAGAAAGAGCTTGAATCCAATTTAGGTACTGGAAGAATTGCTTCTAAAACTTACAGGCACTCCCTGTATCTCTTTCCAAACTGAAATAGACAGGGTAGCCAAGAAATACTTTGGCAAACCAATTTACCCTTGTGCTCTGTGTCCTGGATGTGCAGTTTTGCACAACAATGACAATAACTAATAGGATTAAAATGGAATGAGAAGGTTCCTTGTTGCCAAAAGGCCACTCTCTTCCCTGTCCCATAACTGGCCAAATTTACAGATTCAGGGGGAGAGGTTTGGGGAATAAATACATGACCTCATTTAGATCTCCCTTCCCTCTACCCATCAGTAATTTCTCAAAGCATTACCTGTGCTTCAATTCATTCTCTTACCTCTCTGATTTTAATCTTAATCTAATAGCCATTTCAACTCCATATTCTTGTCTACTCTTGAATTCTTTGTCCTGTCTTTCTATTACAGCTTTTCTTTTGCTAAACCTTTGTCCCTGAATCATTCCCACCATCTGTCTCTTTGGCTCCTATGCATGAGCTGTGAATGAAGCTATGGGAAAATATTATTAATTTGGTACATTAGAAATTCATTTTATACAACCTCAACTGGATTCTCACTACAGCAAGGCAATCCAAGTTATTGTGTGTCTTTAGTTCAGTTTCCTTTTTTTTTTTTCTTTCTGTGTTTTTTAAAAGTTAATTTTTTTTCAATTAACAAATTTATTTTCTTTTCCTCAAATAGACACTCCCACTTTAGGGGAAAAAAAAGAAAAGCAAGATCAATTTCTACATTGGCCAAGTTCAAGAAACATTTGTTTCATCTTACTCCATCCTGAATCTATTTGGAGGTGCATTCATACTTTATTATGGGCCCTCTGAAATCATGACTGGTCATTGCAGTGTTTTTTTTAATAACATTTTTGTAACCATATAAATAGTTCTTTCTTTTGCTCAATTCACTCAGCATCAGTTTATACAAATCTTTCGATTTGGCATGCCATTATATTCATATATCATTTGTTCAACCATTTTTTAAGAGATGGGAAACCCCACAATTTCTAATTTATCATTATGAAAAGTAAGCTTCTATAGTTTTCTATATGTAGTTTCTTTTTTATTTTCTTTGATCTTTTGGGGGCTTAACCCTGGTAGTGGTATATCACTGGGTCAAAGTGTATACCTAGTATATTAATCCTTATTTTTTCCATCTGTAAAATGAGAAGGTTGGACTAGGTGATTTCAGAAATTTCTTTCTATACAAGTCTTTAAGTCAGAATGTTCTAAGCAGTGCCTTTCACCCAACTCCTTTGTTGGGTCTTTATAATTCTTATAATTCCTGTACTCCAATTAAAATCTCTTCTAAAGGTAAGACAAATTCATTTTCACTAATATGTAAAGACCCCCAAACACCAGAGTTTGAATTGAAAAGGACCTTAGAAGTAATTTAGTCTAATCCATGAGTTTTCCAAATGAGGAATCTCAAGATCACACAGTTACTGATTTTTTGGCTGAATTGGGACTAGGATGCGGATCTCTTAATTCTCAGAGCAAAGTTCTCTCCACTCTATCACCTTGTCTCTGATACTGAGTATGCTCCCTCTCTGAGGGAGACAAAAAATGGAGCTTCAATGACAGAATTTCTGGCCTCCTTGATGGTTGTTGTTCACCCTTCAATTTTGTAGATTCAATGATGCCACAGGTGTGCCATGACATGTGGGTGAATTGGATTTAAGTGGTCCAGTTGTACAAAGTTGCCAGCTTCACTCTCTCTTTCAGAGTTACCAAAGTCCAGTGCCAAGACAAGAGTCAGGATGACTGGAAATGGCTTGGAATGCAGTGGAAGACCTTGGTGTCTTCTGGGGGAAAGCTCTTTTTTGTCTTTTTTTTTTTGGAGGGTGGGGTAGGGATGGGTAGACATAATTCCCTATATTTCTCAACATGAAGAAAGCCACCCATGTTCAAGATCAACACACCTTTTTGGTGCTCAAATGAACAGTCAAGACTTCAACAACAACTTTATTAAGTAGTTGATATGCACATCTCCTCTGCTGGATCATCATTCATTTCATCATTCATTTCCTACTTTCCCCTTAGCAAGACTGTTCCCAAGAGTTCTGTCTTGAGCTCTCTTCTCTCTCTACATATGTTCTCATCAGTTCCCATGGGGTCAAGTATCATTTTTATGCAGATGACTCTCAAATCTGTACATGTAGCCCTAATTTCTCCCCTGAACTTCAGTCACACATCATCAACTGCCTGCTGGAGATCTCCTCCTGTTTGTCCCTCAAACATCTCAAACTCAACAAGTCCAAAATAGAACACATCTTTTTTCCTAAACCTGCCATTTCTCTAAGCTTCCCCATTCAAAGTACCAATATTCTTCCAATCACTCAGGTTCATGACTTGGTCATCCTTGGATCTTCCTTCTTCTGAACAATCAATTACTAAATCTTGTCTGTTCTATTTCTATGACACCTTTTTGAATATACTCTTTGTGGTTTTCTTTCTACAACCCCTGTCCTAGTTCAATTTCTCCTTGTTTTTGTCTACACTACTGCAATGTGCTGCTAGGTAGCACAGAGGATAGAGTACTGAGTTTGGAGTCAGGAGGATCTGAGTTCAAATCCAACCTCAGATACTTACTATCTGTGTAAGCCTGAGTAAGACACTTAATCCTGTTTGCCTCAGGTTCCTCCTCTGTAAAATGAGATGAGAAGGAAATGGCAAAACCCCTCCCAGTGTCTCTGCCAAGAAAACTCCAAATGGAGTCAAGGAAATTCAGTGACAACTGAACACCACAACAACATTGCAATAGAATCCTAACTGGCTTCTTTCATATTCATCCTCTGCACAGTTATCAAAATAATCTTCCTTAGGTGAAGATCTGATCATAAAATGTAGATAATAATAGCACCTACACTCTTAGGCTATTTTGAAGAGGGAAAAGAATACTTATAAAGTCCTTAGTCAACATTTTTCATTGATTTTAAAGGTTTGCAATTATGTAACTTCCTTATTCCCAAACCTTTGTTGCTTTCCATTGTCTACAGAATAAAATACAAACTTCTTAGATGTCTTTGAAGTCCTCTATTATCTGGCTCTCATCTACTTTTCCGGGCCTATTTTATATTATTTCTAGTTGTAATGGACCATAATAGACTTACATAAATTTTTCACCTCATATTTCAATGCATTCAAGCAAGCTATTTCCCATCTAAAGCATATATACTCAAATCTTTGCTTTCCTTTTAGGCTCAACTCAGATGCCTCTTCTCAGTGAAAACTTCTTGTCAATTCTCTCCATCTCTCCAGCTTTCTCTGACTTTTTTTTTGCCTATTTTTGAAAATCTCTTTCTCTCCTTCCCTTCCCTCTCCCTTTCTCTTTTTCTCTCTTTCTCCCTCCTTCTCCCTCTTCTCTTTCCTCCCTCCCTTTCTGTCCCTCAAGTTTAGCTCCTACTATTCTTGTATGTATATGCTTGCGTGTGTGTGTGTGTGTGTGTGTGTGTGTGTGTGTGTGTGTGTGTGTGTGTGTATATAACATTAGAAGGCAAACTCCTTAAGGGGAGAGACTGTTGTGTGTTTATCATTATTTCCTCAGAACCCAGCATAGTGACTTGCATGGTGGTTAATAAATAATTGTTAAATTAATAGAGAAGTATAAAGATTATGATTATGATTCTGACTTGATAGAATTACAAAAATGTTATAGATGAAGGGTTCCTTAAAGATGATTTAGTTCAAACAGTATTTCATGGTGGCCAAGGTCCTGGACTTGAAGTCAAGAAGACTTGGATTTAAATTGTGCTTCAGATAATAGGTGGGAAAGTCACTTAGTCTTGCTGTGCCTTGGTTTCCCTTATTTGCAAAATAGAAAATTGAACTTGATGGTTTGTAAGGTCCTTTCTGGTTTTGAATCTTTCTTTTTAAATATTTTATTTTGTTTTTTAAATCTTCCCCCCCCCCCCCCCCCCCCGCAATTGGGATTAAGTGACTTGCCCAGGATCACACAGCTAATAAGCCTTAAATGTTTGAGGCTGCATTTGAACTCAGGTTCTTCTGACTCCAGGGGCAGTGCTTCATCCACTGCAGCACCACTCTAAATCTATAATGTTTATTTTATACATTTTTTAAAGGCAGGTTATATGCAATTGACTATATCTTTTAGTCATATATTCTACTGGCTTATTGAATTATTTGTAAGCCCTGGCTTTACAATGTCTAAAGCTATTTCCTTTTTCTATCAGACGAATAGGATACCAGCTATAGAATGTCTATGGAACACAAGATATAAGAAAAATGTTCTTTAGGGAAAGGGAAAACAGAATGTTCTAACTTTAGAGATCATTTAGTCCAACCCCTCATTTGTGGATGAGGAAGGTGTGGCCCAGAGAGTCCAAAATAATACAGCCCACCTGTGCCAAAGGCACTAAACCTTAGGCTTTATATTCAGCATCTTTTCCACTCTTATTATGAAGATAGATATGAAGTTGCTCTCTGACATTCTTAAATCTCCTCCATTTCCCAAATCCTTACTTGACTTAAGTATGTGCTTTTCATTACACAATAGGTTTAGAACTGGCAAGGACCTTAGTGGCCAGGAATCAACAGAAGTTAATTTTCTTTATGTACCCAGTAAATTTGGACATACTCAATGGGATCTAATAAATTCCCCTTGCCAAAATATTTTCCACATTTTATAGTGTAATTCACTCTGTCATGCCCACTGTCAGCCCAATAATGCACAACCCCCAAGAGCCAAGTGCATTTCATGGAGCTCACAATTAATTTTATAAAAGTTGCAGTAAAGTATAATGATATTTAATGGCACCAATGATGCCATTGCACATACATTGATACCAGTTTTGAAGTAGTCTTAAGTTCAAATACCCAAGGGAGCCATTCTCCTCTTGATGCACTTGTGCAGCTCCTATTAATGCTAATGGGACATGCAAATGCTTCTCCAGAGGAGGATATATCTGCCCATAGGAAGGTAACAGGTTTTAATTAGTAATGTGTTGAATTGCACAAAATCAACTTGCCCTCTGTAAATAGCCAGGGCAACCAAGGATAAGAACAATGATCGTTTTAGCTTCCATAAATGGAAGGGGTTGGGTTAAATGACCTTTGAAGTCGGTAGAGCCTCTAAAAATATGATCATGGCCTGTGACCTAGCTGTTTTTATTACCTCTTTTAAAACTGACATTGTCAAGTAGGAGAGGTATCATCAAGCTTCTTGAGTTTTACTAGGACAAAAGCTATCCCCAAACTCCAAATTAAGTTCTTGTTGTTGTCTTTTTTTTTTTTTTTTAGATTTTAGTTCTACTTATAAGCAAATGCTGTAAATGAATGAGTACCAAGGATTCTTACACCCTCTATCTTAAGATGAAGAACTAATAGAAGTGGAAGAATTCACTTTATTCAATTTCAAGTTTTTAATTGATGATGACGACTTATCTAGCTTGGTATATTGTGATCGATGTAGTTTGTCCTTCATTCTTTAAGAGGACCTTGAAGTCTGGGAAGTGATGCCATGAAATGCAAAAGAAGTCACCTGCCTCACTTTCTCCTCTGGAACCATCTGGGTCTAGGGGCCAGATGGAGATCAAGAGATGATCCTGGGAGAGGGTCTGGCTTTTTTTAAGTGAAGATCTTTAAACAGGACTAGCAGCACTGTATCTACGATAAGGCAGTTGAGACATTATTTTATGATTGGGGCTAGTTCCAGTGATCTTGTGATGAAGAGAGCCACTTACACCCAGAGAGAGGATTGTGGGAACTGATTATGGATCACATCATAGTATTCCCACTCTTTTTGTTGTTTACTTGCATTTTACTTTCTTTCTCATTTTATTTCCTTTTTGATCTGATTTTTCTCAAGATAACTGTATAAATATGTATGCATATGTTGGATTTAACATATTTTTAACATATTTAACACATATTGGATTATGTGCCATCTAGGGGAGGGGTGGGGGCAAGAAAGGGGAATTTGGAACACAAGATTTTGCAAGGGTCAATGTTGAAAAATTATGCATGCATATGTTTTGAAAAATAAAAAGCTTTAATAAAAAAGAGATATTATCTTAAAGCAATGATATTGAGAGGGACTCCTAACAGTACTTTTAGTTTATCAGAAGCATAGAAGCAATATAAATTAGTACTTAGTAATAATAACTACTTAAAATTATCCATTAAATAGTAACTCCCACCACTGTACTTTAAATCCCAGTTCTGTACCCTTAAGTAAATTTATTTGGCCAGTCCTACCCTTTAATAGTAATAGCTAGAGCCTACATACACATGTACACATACACACACCCGCTCTTCCTATCCATAAAAAAAGAACTGAAATCACATTGTATACTGCTTAATATGGATGTCTTTTGTACTGTTTATCTTGCTTGTAAAAGTTGTTCTTTACATTTCTGGTGACCATTTCCGTGATAACAATCTCTATTGACAAATACTTCAATGGGAAATAGATGGTCTTTGTGGAACTAGGATGATCACTATGTTCTGAATTGGAAAGTTAAAATAAAAGAATGATTGCCAGGAATTCTTTTCTGCTCCATGGTATTTCTATTGGGGCCTTGGACCTTAAGAGCCTTGTGATTTTGAAGACCGAAAGGAAGGAAATTTCTTCCTGCTGCAGATCCATAACCTGTCTGCTTCAAGAAAATGGATATGTAGAAAACCAAATATATGAAACAGAAAAAAGGGGATCTGATTATATTTTTTTGATAAAAGAGGGGTCACAGGTTTCCTTTAAAAGAGATCTACTATGATTTTTTTTTAAAAGAAAAGCAATGCAGTAATAGTAGATGGAGTAATGAATTCAGAATCAGGAAAGGCTATGTTAAAATCTTGCCTGTGATACCCACTATGTGAACACGAACAAGTGAATTTATCTCTTTTAGGAATAACAACAACAATAATAACCAATAATCAGCACTTCACTTATGGGATTGTTTAGAGGATCAAATGAGATTTTATACACTTGTACACATATAAAGTACTCTGTAAGCTTTATAATTTTCAAAATATCTATCTGTTATTATCAAAATGACTGGCTTTGTACACAGTTTACAAGGACTTGTTAGTTACATTAAGTGAGGCTCACCTGTATTTAACTCTAGCACTATTCTTTTTCTTCTTTCCTTATTCCACCAAAAGCTCAACAATAAGAAAGTCTTTAAGTATGAAAGGGAAGACTGAGAGAACAGAGATTGGATTAGCAAAATATCATCTATCAAATCTGGTTTTACTCCTAGAACCATTAGTTTAGATCAGAATGAAGAAAATTGATGTTATTCCCTACCCTCTTTGCAGAAGTAAGAAAAAAAATACACAGTCCTTCTCAAATTCTAGAGGAGAAGGGAGGGAGAGAGGCTGGTATTAGTATCCCATAATCCCACAAACAGTAAAGACAAGCTGAGTATCTGAAAGGCTCTCTAGGTGGGATAAAACTCCATGTGTTAGAAGCATGGATGATTGTGAGTATTAAGACATTAGCCTAGCATTTGGGGAAGTGCTTTGCTTTGAGGAAGATTCAGAAGAAAGCCAGTTGCAGATGACAATGATTACTATTTCACATGGAGAAATATAAATATCTGAAGTAAAGCAGTTTTTTTTCCAATTTTTCTGTCTTCTATTCCAGTAGGTATAAAAAAAGTTTAAGCCCAAATTTAGTAAATGAACTCATTTAGAGTATATCAACTTCAAACTCAGAGATTAGAGAAATTCCTTGATTCACAACCCCAAGGTGACAGATCCTTTATCTCTCTCACACACACGGCTTGGAGATGAACAGTCTATAATAATGATGATGGTAATCAATGTACCTCCCTTGTTGTTTTGTCCTTCATTCTTCAAGTGGACCATGGCATCAGGGAGGTGATGCTATGATATGCTAGGGAGTTGACTTTAAATAAAGAAGGATTGTGCAAAATCACTAGTCTCACATTTCCTTCCAGAACCATTTGGGTTCAATGTGGCAAGATATAGGTCAAGATGACAAGAGATGGCCCTGGAAGCACTGGGAGACTTGGCCTTTTTAAACTAAGTCCTTTCAATAGGTCTCAGTAAGGTTTAGTAAGAACTGAGACAGAGAAAGGCCTCTTTTACTTGGTCAAAAAAAAACCCCAATCTGGGAGGGAAAGACGCTCAGGGTCCCTTGAGTCCCTCCTCTGAGGTGAGGTAAGGGGAGGGGAAGCTGGTAAAGGGGCAGGACTCCAGTGTTATCAGGACAATTTCATTCATGCCCAATTTTTCCAGATCTGTGAGGATTGCAGATGACTACATTTTTCTAAGAAAGTTGTTCTCTACACATTTTCCCCTCATGACTTGATAGAGTCTGTAAATGTTATTATTGAAGTGTCTATTTATGTCTCTGTACTAAAATCTTTTCTTTTTGTCCTCTGCTTCCCCTTCTGTTCAACAAAGATTGGGATTTTAAGTGGGACACCTAGAATAGGTTATAAAAATATTTTAAAGTTAAAATCCTTCCCATGGCAAAATATAGTAATAACTCATTCTGCACAAATAAGCGTCAAGTCTTATTTGTTTCTGGAGACGACAGGACATTACAAAGTCTCTTAATAAAAACTTCATGGCTGTGTGGCAGCATTATTCTATAATCAGTCTGGTATTCTTAAGGATTAATTTCTTTTTTAAAAAATGGGAAATGTTTATAGTATAACAAATAGTTTAAACAAGTTGAGGATTTTTCCTTTTAAACATATTGTAGAATCAAATCTTATGTGAGAAACATGGTTATATATTTTTAATTCTTAAACTTTAAAGAGAATGAGAACCTTGTTTCTAGTTATTGTCTTTCCCCCTAAAACTGGATACTTTAAGAGAGAAGTGTATTTTGGCTGAATTTTGCTGATTAAGCTGTTTATAAGTAATAGCTTTGGGTTAAAAAAATTAACATCTAAGAAGCTATTTTTTTCTTAAATACTATAACCACAGTTCAGAAGAGTGGCCATCAAGTATTTGGTGACTGGGATAGGGCCTTAAGGTTCAAATAATTAAGTTTCTCATAGATATGGCTAAGAGAGACAATACTTTTTCATTCCTTTAGGTTTTGCCCTGAAAGCAACTTAATATCATCAGTGAATGAAAACTGATTACTAAGGGTGAACACAGAATTGCAAATCTAGGGTTAAAAGCAGGGGTATGCTGGAGCAAACTCATATCAACTTACCTGTGCCCACTAGGTAATTTTTCAGTGTGGGAATTTATATTTTGGAAATCAGCAAATGTTACAAATAAGGGTTTGACTTACTGTTTTGTTGATTGTCTAGACTTAAGAAAAATGTAGGAAATTTTTTAATAAAAATAATTTAAAAACATGTTTGTGTACATGTATTTCTTTTCCCCTGGGGGAACGGTTGTTATACAGCTACTAGCACCCCATTGGAAAAGGGACTTGATTCCAGATTGGAAAAAAAAATGAAGGGCAACAGCATCAAGTAAATTGACTAGGGTCACATCCTAAGTTGAATTTGAATCCAGGTCTTTTAGACTACCAGTGCTGCACCACTTTCTAGGCAAAACAATTCGATGAATGTCTATTATGTGCCAGGCATTGTGCTAGAAGCTAGAGACAGCAAGGCAAAAATTAAGCACACTCTGACCTGAGAGACTTTATAGTATTTGTAGTATTTAATGTGCCACTAATTTGGTCATTAATCTAATAGTAAATTTTGACATCTCTTGTGTCAGTAGTCTTGTGGACAGGTAACTTTTCATCTTTGCCATGCTTCTTTAACTAAATTGTAAGCTTACTGAGGAGAAGAATTATATTTTATGCTTTATTGTATATCTCATAATATCTAGCTCAATGAATTGCACATAATAGGAGCTTGATGAATGTTTGTTGATTGATTTCAAAAGTTGGTGCTCCATTTAAAATCATATTTAATGGTACACAAAGATATATAATTAGTACCTTTCTCATTATTTTCAATTGTTATAAATCACTTAGTCTAATCCTGATTTTATTTGCAGTAGTAATTGATTCCTATAAATCTGTGATGCCATCAATGTTAGTATTCACTACATCAATATAAATCAGTTTTTATGTGCTAGAAGCCTTCCTTCCTTCCTTCCTTCCTTCCTTCCTTCCTTCCTTCCTTCCTTCCTTCCTTCCTTCCTTCCTTCCTTCCTTCCTTCCTTCCTTCCTTCCTTCCTTCCTTCCTTCCTTCCTTCCTTCCTTCCCTCCCTCCCTCCCTTCCTCACTCCCTCCCTCCCTTCTTTCCATCCTTCTTCCTTCCCTTCTTCCCTCCCTTTCTTTCTCATTCTTTCTTTTTTCTTTAATTAGTGGAGAATTCTAAGCTATCTTTCTCTTCTTCTATATTCAAGCCACAAACCTGACCCTCCTCTTTTTCTGATCACATGTCTTCAGTGATATCTTTTATGTTATTTCTTATATGTAGATAATTTTTGGAAATAGGCCATAATCTTTTTGTACTTACTATGTGGCTTTCTGTTGCTCTTTGGGTCACTTCAACACTTTGATTCCTTAAAGATGCTGATACTTCAATATTCATAACCATTGTTGAGAGAACATATTTCAAAAAGATGCGTCTTTGTGTTGGGGAACAGTTTGGGGTCATTAAAAACACTATAAAAATTCCCAAATGCAATCTAGTTCATTGTCTTTTCCCAATTTCTTTCTAGGATCAGCTTATTGTTCATATGTAGTTTCTGTTCCAGATAGATATATTGAAATTCTAATTCCATGGAATGACCTTTAAACTGCATGTTATGTCTGGACATTAGACCTTTTTCATCTATTTTGTTTTGAATTGTTGGTGGTGGTAGTAGTATGGATTGCCAGACCGTCTGCTCTCATTGGAGAATCCCTAAATTATTCCAAGGCTTAAAAAATTACACAATATCATCTATAAAGGCAGCTAGCTGACATAGTAGGCAATTAAATAGTACCTACAATTAAATAGTATCTACTGATAGAATGCTGGACATAAAGCTAAGAAGAGAGTTCAAATTCAGCTTCAGACACTTACTAGTATGTGATCTGTCAAGTCACTTAATATCTGTGTGAATTTCTTCAACTAGAAAACAGCTATAATAATAACATTTACCTCCCAGGATTGCTGTGAAATAAAATAATATAGGTAAAAGTTTAGCACAGTGTCTGACATAAAGAGACATTTAATAAATGCGTATAAATGGAGGGCCTTGTCAAATACACGGAATCCTCCTTCCATTTTTAACTTGCACAAAACTTTTACTTTCTTTATGAATTTGGCAAACAACTTTGATGGGCACATATTTCACTGTTTTGTCCCTATCTAAATGTTGTTTAGCCTGAGATCACAGAGTGATAGATTTAGAGCTGAAAGACATTGGAGGGGATTGAGTTTATCCCCTTCATTTTCCAGATAAGTAGTCTGAAAAACTTCCTCAGGGTCAAATAGCTAGTAAGTATCAGAGACAGAATTTGAACTTGAGTCTTCTTGTCTCCAAGTCCAGCACTCCACCCTCTATGCCATCTAGAGGAATATTGAACAAAGATATCCTCCTTTATATCTTCATCAAAAATACTGTACAATCTTAACATATGCTTACCATAACAACAGCAGAGGCTCCTTGTTGGAAAAGAGTTTCTAAATTACATTTTGCTCCACTAAAGGCACATTTAAAAATATATAAGCAAATATCATAATAAAAATCTGTGATAAAGAAAAACTGAAACACAAAGGTCTGAGCATAATCAATTTATTAACAAGGCTAGCAGTTGTCAATAAAAAGAGATCCAAGACTCCTCAGTAGTCAAGGATGCATTTGATAGAGCAGTTTTTATACAGTTGGTTACATAAGATGCAGTAATGTAAACTAAACTGAGACTATGATTAGTCTACAGCTGAGGTGGAGGATGGGTTCACATTTTGCTTATTAAAACTGATTATCAAAAGAGGACCTTAAAACTCCATGGCAATGGAGAAAACACAGGATTAGTCAGTATCCTCTGGAAACTCATGTCAAGCATCACATAGTACCCAGTGCTAAGTAAAAACATCTTATCATTAGACTGTATCTTCTTTATGGACCTACTCCCTTCTGCGATATTGAGTCCAGCTTGTATGCCAAGAACATTGATTCTTATAAACCATACCATTGAGGCCTATATATGTAATTATAAATCTGATTCTTAAGTATTGGTAAACAATTCTCAATCAATACTTAGATCTATAATAAATAAGTGATGCAAAATAAAATGGGGAATGCATTTTCAATTTTTCAATCTTATCATTTCTCATATGTTTATGAAGGTACCCTCAATATGTTTATAAATAATTTTTAAAAGTTTTAGAATGATGGAAAAACAGGCATATGTGTCAGTTTTTATTGATATTCTCTTGGTTTCCTTTTGGAGGTATTACAAATGATACCACAATAGTTTCATAAATGTTGTGGATTGGCTGGTTGGTTTATTCCAGGGTTGTGTTGTTTCCCAGATTGATTTCTTTAATTTGTTCTTGGCCTTCTAAACTTTGTCTTCTTATGGACAATTAATATTTTTATATAAAACACAAGGTTCCTTTGTAATTGATTAGGAAAATAAATCATGATAGAAATTATGGAAATGTATTCCATTTTCTGTCTATTTGTTGTTCTCCTGCCACTTTCATCTTGGGATGAAATGCCCTTGGAATGTGGATTACTGGGACTTAGAAATGCACTCACTTGTGCTATTCTGTCTTGCAATACTATTCTTTTGAAACTCATTAATGCATTTTGTTTGTGTATGTGGGATGTTCAAAGAAGACTAGTTTGAGGGCTTGCTGAACACCTTTCAGATTGCTCATCCACTTTTGATGTCAGGGTAAATAGAAAATGATTAACAGAGGGAAGGCACTTGAATTATGAGGGTTGGAAACGGCTTCCTATAGAAGATGGGATTTTAGTTGGGACTTAAAGGAAGTCATATCTTAATATAAATCATCCATCCCTTAAGTTCATTGAGATCTTTGTGGTTCCTGTTTCTGTTATCTAACAAGTTAGTTATTCTCAGCTTTATCACCTGTTGTTTTGGTAAACTATTGATAAAAATGTTCAACAGCTCTGGGTTTAGGATAGTTACCCATGTCATTCAACATTTCTCTTAAGTTTACACTGATCCATTCAAATATTCTTTAGTCTTGTCATTCAGTTCTTTACCATGTGCAACAGATGTTGGTGTATGAGCTACAGTAAGTTTCAACTTGAACTCTTAAATAATATTTCTTACTGCCTCAGATATAGCACCCAGGCATTCCATTCATTTTCTTTTCTCAGAAGGACCTGGGAGCCATTTAGCTGCAACCTTCTTTGTCTTCTGGTTTTATTTATGTGGAGAATATTAACATTGACAAAATTCCATTGCCCAGTAGTATGCCAATTTGTTGGTCACTGGAAAAATATTTTGCCTCTGGCTTACCAAAGTCTGTTATTAATAGACTGCCTAAAATCTGCATAGTTCTTAGTATTCTTTCTCACTTTGCCACCATCACCACAGAAATGAAAGGAGACCACACAAGATTGAGGACCATTTTTTCATTTTTCTTTGATTCTTGAAAGGATAGATCACTGGCTAGATACAGACTCTGTATACTTAGAGAAATCCTTGACCAGTAGGCAGAATTTCTGTGACCACATTCAAAGCTTTTCCAGCATGGTAAAATTTGCTAGAGCTTGTATCCTACCAGCATAGTCATTGAGAAGCTAGCATTATTTCTAGGTTAATTAATCAGTAATTTCGTCAATGAGTATTCATAAAGTGTCTTACTTGGTATCAGGCAGTGTGCTAAGACACAAAAGAAGGCAAAACAATCATCAGAAACATGAGAGATTGTTTTTTTTAGGAAAGCTTTTTTATGATGGACCTTTAATTCTCATGAATTTATAAGAACTTAACACATATACAAGAGATGGAGATATAGGGATATTGAAATAGCTAGCCTAAAATCATGGTGCAATTTCAGTCTCAATAGGCAACAACTGGCGTTCTATTAAATCTGGATTTGTGTTGATGGCTTGTAAGTGGTCTCCAAACTCCTATGTTTGGCATTTAAATACTATCACATTCTGGATCCAAACTTTCCTCACAGAATGATTTCTTATTACTCTTTTTTGTTTAATCTACATTCCAGGCAAATGGATTTACTGTCTGTGCTCCATTGGGGACATTCTATATCCTGCCTATGTCTCTGCTCAAGCTGTCACCTGTGTGTGGAATGATGTCTCTCATCTCCATTTTGTGGAATAATTTCCTTCTTATAGACTCAGCTTAAGTGCCACCTCTTACAGGAGGCTTCCTTGGGTCCCCTCAAACCATTAGCATTCCCCATAAAATTAGTTTTTACTTTGCATTTCTTTTTCTGAGCATATGCTATTTCTTACCAGAAAAAAGTAAACTCCTCATGCTATTCTGAAAAACAGCAACTGCTTCATTTTTACTTGAAGCAGCCAGGTATTATGAAGAGTTAGGAAGACTTAGATTCAAATCCCAATTCTGACATACTAGCTATGTTGCCTTCAACAAATCTCTTGTCCTTCTAGTACTTTTTGACTATGTAGGCTTCAAGAAAATAAATTATAGAGAAAATGTCCACTTAAATTGGTAAAGGAAGGTCCTTGAAAGAAATCACAGGTCTAGTCATCTCTATTCAATTCAAATTTCAAAATCCACTGTATGTTGGTAGTTAATACAAATAGCAGTTGGTAATGATGCATAGGTAAGAAATTTAGTAACACATCCCTTAGCAACCTTCTTTTGCTGATTTACACCTTTAGCCAGATGTGAGTTAAGTTCTGGGTGACATACTTAAGGAAGAAGGATGAAAAAAAAATAAGCAGGAACTTAATAGGTACTAGGGAGATAAATACAGGCAAAAAGAAAACCATCCTTTACTCACAAGGAGTTTGCATTCTAGTAGAGGAAGACAGCACACAAAAGGAAGTTTCTCTCTCTCTCTCTCTCTCTCTCTCTCTCTCTCTCTCTCTCTCTCTCTCTCTCTCTCTCTCTCTCTCTGTGTGTGTGTGTGTGTGTGTAATGAAAATATCTAATACTGGGGAATGATTTTGAAGTCCAGAAAGTCAGGAACAGGAACAGTATTGAAAGAAGAATAAAAACAGGCAAAACTAGGCATTTATATAAAATGAAGACTCTAAGACGACCTCCCCCCGTGGTCTTTCCAGATGATCAGAACTCTTTCTAAAGTATCTAGAACTTAACCCATTATTCTAAGTGTGGTCAAAGCATGGTAGAATGCCAGGAACTATTACCTCTTTATTCTTTGAAGTTGTGCTTCCCCTTACACATTCTCTGAAAATCCCTACTGGATTCTTTCTCAGAACCTAACTGTCCTTTTTCTTCCTCAAACATGAGTTGTCTAGTCTTTTTATTACTCTTTTTTTCCTTCTTCTTTTAGAGGACCTTTAGTAGGTCAGCTCCAATGTTTTGTATCGAAAGCAACCATTTTAAAGAGAAAAAATATGTAAGCATATGAATACTTCCTGGCTAAGGTGTAAATGGAAAGGCTGAGAAAAATACATTCATCAGGCACCCTGACATTTAAATTCCAGTGGTTTGATGAGGAAAACCAGATTCCATCAGTTATGTTTCAGGGAAAAGGAGTCCTTTGACAATGATTTTAGCAGACGTAACCTTAATTATGTGGCTGCTAGGACGTTTTACTAATTTGCTGTTTCATTCCTTAAATAGATTTAGGTCAGATTTTACTGCTTTTGACTAAAGGCCATCGAAAGATTTAGGAAGCAAAGAGCAAGCTCAGGGTGACCTTCGGTGTAGGCTAATTCTAGAAATGAAGAAAACTGTAATTGTACCTCTTACAAGGGTTAAACCACTTAATGGGTTAAACAAATGGAAGTTTTGGTTTTTGACTTTAACTGGCTTAATACTGGATAAACTAAGGGAGTAAAAACATCCCTGAGAGACTAGAGAGAGGGCCCTGAGATTCCATATTGCTGAGGTACTCTCCCATAGCAGGGAGTTTTTCTGTACCCTCTCTTCCCCCTATATTTCTTTTCCCATGGACTAATTTTATCCTGGCTGCTAGTGTATGTCATCAGGTTCGCAGTCTTTAATTCATAGTAAGTCCTAAGTTATTGCACACTACCTCAGGAAGAAAGGCATCCTATAAATCCAAGGTACATAATAGTACATTATTATTATTAATAAAAGTCTTGTAGCAGTATTGCCCCATGGTAATTGCAGTGAACCTACCAAGACTCTTAACGTTTCTACATTGACATTTACTTGACAATTCAGTGCTCTTACTTTGCAGGGTTTTATGTCATGGTATCCTTGTTATGAAGGTACCTGGCAAATATACCAACAATTGGACTTTGTCCAAGTGATGTCCGATCATCTGCTCTTCCTTCCCCTCCCTGCTGCAAAAGCCAGAGCTGTTGTGATTGAACACTAATTGTTCCAGGGCTCATCATGATCCTATTCTGTGAGAATTTAAACCTGGGCTCCTAAATTCCAGAATGGCTTTGAGAAACCTAGAACTGTGAGTCTAAACCAAAGCAATCTTCATAGTTCTAATGCTTTGGGAAGGAGACATCTAATTTTCTTCCAACTTAGGTTACCATTGGAGACAGGGGATAGGGGCCAGATCTAGAGTCCAGAAGACTAAAGTTTGGACTTTATCTCGTATATGTATTAGCTACATTGCTTGGGACAAGCAATTTTAGGCCCTAATTTCCTCTCCTACTCCCTTATAAAAATGAGGAAGTTGGATTAGATGGCCTTCAAAGCTCCTTCTAACTCTAACTCTTACTTTAGGATCCAATGAGCCAATTAATCACTACAGTTATCTCTTCCACAACACCAGAAGGTTAGGGGAACACCATCCTAGTGATCTTGAAAATCCTTATCAATTTTTTGGCACTCCCTCCATACCTTCATACTTCAAAAGTTTCTAAACTTTTTTTGTGTTGTAGGCTAGCCTTTGATAGTCTGTGGCTTATGCAAAACTCCCCCCAAATTCCCATTTAATTTCTTTTTTTGCAAGGCAATCAGAATGAAGTGACTTGCCAAGGGTCACAGAGCTAGTAAATGTCAAGTGTCTGAGGTTGGATTTAAACTCAGGTCCTCCTGGCGCTCTATCTTCTAGCCACCTAGCTATAAGCCCCACCTCCATTTAATTTCTTATGCCAATCCACAATATATCAAAACTTTGATAGGGCAAGTCATAATGTGAAAGGAATAATTGTAGTTGTATAATCTTGACTCCAGAACCAGTACTTTATCATATATAGAGTCAAGAAGAGTTGAGTACAAATCCCTATTCAAACTTTTAAAAGCTCTATGACTTGAGGAATATCATTTAACTTCAGCTGATTTCAATTTTTTCACCTATAAAATTAGAATAATAATAATACCTGCCCCACAGAGTTTAAATTCAATAAAATGAAATAATAATTGGGTAACACTCTGTAAGTCTTAAAACACTATATAGATGTCAGTTATTACTATAATATTATCCAGAGTTATATATAGTAGAGATTCCATGGCTTCCAGGGGTGAATGGGGATGGAGGGGATAGAGGAGAGATTCTAATTTGCTTTGAGAAGAGTCAGGGGTGGGGGAGAGGAGGTTCCATTCATTTCACATCTGAAATTTCCTGTGATAGCTGTGGAGAGGAGCAGCTCATTCTGATTCCAAACTGACAAACTTTGTACTTTTCCACTTCAATGTCTTAGCTCATCCCATTTCTTTCAGCTTGTTAGCCCAACAATTAGGAGAAAGCTGAGCTGGCAGCAGTTATCAAGCTGAAGGGACTTTGAAGGAATTTTGGTTCAACCTCCTCATGTTACAAATGTGGAAACAGGCTCAGGGAGAGATGAAGAGGTTTGTTTGAGGTCACACAAGTAGGAAAGAGCAAATGCCAGTTTCTAGTCAAGGTCCTTTTATTTTAAGTTTAGTGACATTTCCATGATCACAATGCCTCCCATGCTTCCCAGTAGAGAGTCAGCCATTTATAAGGCAAGAGTTTCTGTTGAGGGGAATGAGACTCATTAAGATTCAGAGTAGGTGCTAGTAAAGAAGATGGTTCATTTCCATAATCATCTTTTGTAAGGAAATAGCCTAGATCCTCCTCCCTCTCTCCCTCCCATCCTTCCCTCCCTCCCTCCCTCCCTCCCATCCTTCCCTCCCTCCCTCCCTCCCTCCCATCCTTCCCTCCCATCCTTCCCTCCCATCCTTCCCTCCCCTCCTTCCCTCCCTCCTTCCCTCCTTCCTTCCTTCCTTCCTTCCTTCCTTCCTTCCTTCCTTCCTTCCTTCCTTCCTTCCTTCCTTCCTTCCTTCCTTCCTTCCTTCCTTCCTTCCTTCCTTCCTTCCTTCCTTCCTTCCTTCCTTCCTTCCTTCCTTTTTTCTTTCCCCTTTGCATATTACCTGATACATAGTAAGTGTTTAATAAATGTGTTACAGGGATTGATGACTTCCAGAATAATACATATGACTGTAGATGGAGTGGTTTTGGGAATCCTATTGCTGAAAATGATCTCAGCCCTAAATGACATTCACACTTTTTTTTTTTCCCAAAACAAGAACCCTCTGGGCAAACTCAAGAGACACCTAAGACTTTAGGAAACTCAAAGAAGATTACTGCTGAAAAATCAGGATTCACAGGAGATTTTTAATTAGAAACAGGCCTACCCATCAATATTACCATAGTTATTTTTGCCCTTAGACCCCTACCTGATATATCTTTTCTATACAAATGAAATGAAAAAGAGAGAAAGGACCAGGTATTATGACAACTCATATCAACTAAAGTTTAGATAGAGATTATTTGGCCTTTCAAGGCACTGTAAAAATGATATTTTTTATTTAAAGATTTATTTAAAATATTATTTACTTATTCACTTATTTATTAATTTATGTGTTCATTATTTCATCTTTTGTTCCTTTTCTTTCTTTCCTCCTTTATTTCATTTATCTATCCATCCATCCATTCATTCATTCTTCCTTTATCTATCTATTTATCTGTCTGTCTGTCTATTTTCCCAGGAAGAGAGGTGAATTGTGGCCAGGATTAATTACTGAGATCTAAATGGAAGCACCATTCTTATTCTTTTCAGTGATTTCAGTCGTTTTGATTAGAGCAGAGAGAATTTAGGCCTATAACAATCTGGATTTAGCTGCAGTCTACAACTGCCTTAGAATTAGAGCCCAAAAAAGAATTAAAAAATAGCCTTTCAGTATCTATGGTACTATCTTATTGATTGTTTGGGCATTATAAATATCTGGCTATGCCCTTAAGATTAGCCAACATGCCTACAACTGTCTGCCTGCTGACTAATGAGGATTTGGCAGACCTTCTTGATCAATATGTCATGCCCTATTTGGGTGACATTCTGAATCTTTTTTATTTCTTAGCATGAATAGGAACATATTGTACAGAGAAATACTCACCAAACTACTTAAAAATAAATTTTAAAAGTGTATCTTTGACTAGATCCAAGTATTTTCTTTGGAGTTTGTGCTAGGCATTAAAGGGTAATGATGAACCAATGCATGTACCTGCTGCATTAAATAAACTTGACCAGCTAAGTTCTACATCAATTTCTAGGTATGAGACAGTTTTATAGAAAATTCATTTTAGAGTTGGAATTGCAAGACTAATGGAGACCCTCACATAATACTTAATAAATGTACAAGTGGGAATAAAAGAAGAGAGGGTTTTTATTAACACAGAAGAAGATACTGGCAAATGTGTTCTTTTTATAACATCTAAATATTTGCTGCCTCTCTTCACCCCTTTTCTTCCTTCTACCTCTGTTTGGAATGTAGAAGCAGATAATTCTAGATAGATTTTGGGAAAAAACTTACTCAAAATTTGTTAGAAAAGTAAGGATGATGGAAGAAAATTCTTGTTTTATTTCTTAAGTTCAGAATAAAATAAATACATAGTTTTAAAAGAAAAAGAAGTTTTTAAGAATGGAAAAAGGATGAGTTGTATTCTAAAGCTATATATCTCAAGTCAGATATTGCTCCAACCAGTTGAATTCAATATTAAAAAATACAATTCATTGGAAATTGTTTGCAAACAAGGCTGACTTAGAGATATGATAGCACTTGCAGGCAACCAGCATTCATTTTGCATCTTTATCAGGCCATAATAACAGCTTAGTTTATTTCAAGGAGATTCAGATCTCTTCATGCCTTGTAGAAATGATTGTTTTCATGTTTTTCCCCCTTTCCTGTGGGTAATATATGTGCCTGTGGAAGGAGCACATAATGCTGATATGCCATCTACTGCATTATCAAAAGGAAGTCCTATAGGCTCACCAATGCACCATGTTTATTGGTTATTTTGAAAAGGTAAATATTATGGTAAGGTTGGGCATGGGATATTTAGCATTATTACTCCAAAACTGTCATCAGTGATAATGTGTAAGAGAGGCCTAGTAGAAAATATGAGGGCTACTACAGATATTAAGGATGCTTCCCCAACCATGGTATTGGGTGGACTTGATTTTGTAATTGTATACAATCTTTTTCAAGGGAATAGCAATTGTGTGCTACTCAAAAGTCCAGTCTCAGTACCATAGACTACCATAACTCATGTTAGTTATTATACATTATCCAAGATTGTGTCACTTGGTCCCTCCACCTTCTTTGTGGTCTTGTAAAGATTTGTGTTCTTGTCTTGGCTATAAGTCCATGATTTACAGTCAAGTTTTGGACAGATTTTAAAAAAGGAATTAAAATAATGAGTATTATTGCCTGCAATTCACAGATGCATGAAACCGTGGATTTTACATATCAGTACAACAACAGTATCTATACTTTTATAACACATATCCCTAAAATTGCATTAAGTTCTATTCTTTCTAATGGTAGCTTGCTAAAAATAAAATGAGGCATTCTGCCCTTAGAAACTCAAGTATTGAGGTAGCCTCTGGATACATCCCCATATATGTGCCCAGTGGTCATACAAGTGACTCAATCAATTCCACCACTGAAGAATCATAAGTATCACTGTCACAGAAGAAGCATTCGACAAGCATTCAAGTAGTATTGGGAACAGGGAAGAAATATAAGAGCATTGAGGGAGTATAAAGATTCCATTATTACAACCTTGAAACAAAATCTGGATAGATTACATGTTTGTCCTAGTATTCAGACCCTGAGTAGAGTTCTAAATAACAGATAGATCTTTTTATAATGTTTTGATGACCAATTTTATATCTGATTTGGAAATACTGCAAACTTAAAAGATTTGTTTAGTTTTTTATATCTCATGCTTCAAACTAGGAGGTATACATGATTTCCAAAAGATATAGAGGGAATGACCTACTGCTATGTGGATGGGATTTAGATTATGAGGTTCAGGGATGTCTGGATTACCAGTCATAGTGCTAAGGCAGTGTCTTATTGATTAGAACAAGTAAAATTTAGAAGAGGACATGGGATAGTCAGTTAAAAAAAAGTCCATATTCTCTGTCTTATTAGATTTTCTCAGAGGGACTCAGGAAAGTGTGTTCTTTAGGCACCTACTAAGAAAGGAAAAAGAAAAAGAACAATTAGTATAATGACCAAGGAAAATAGTAGCATTTACCACATAGGATCATAGGTTTAGAGCCAAAAGGAGCCTTAGAGACTACTGAACTCACCCCTATCACTTTATAGATGAGGAAATAAAAACATAGATGGATCGTGACTTGTCCTGTCAGCCATTACATGGCTGGGGGTAGGTTTGAACTCAAGTCTTCTTGACTTTAGGTTCGAAGTTCTATCATTATATTGTGCTGCCTTTCAATTGTACTATGCTTGGGTTGAGTTATTCAAGAAGTATTTATTAAGCACTTAGTATGTGCCAGGCATGATTCTTAATTTATATTGCTTATCAAAAAGAAAACTATTCTCTGTTCTAAAGGAACTTATATTCTACTTTTTAAAGTAGCTTTTTATTTTCAAAATATATACATGGATAATTTTCAACATTCATTCTTACAAACTTTGTGTTCCAATTTTTCCCTCCCTTTCCCCCATCCTCAGACAGCAAGTGATGCAATACATGTAAAACATGTGCAATTTTTCTACACATATTTTCACAAATATTATGCTGCCCAAGAAAAATTAGATCAAGAAGGAAAAAAATTAGAAAGAAAACAAAATGCAAGCAAAGAACAACAAAAAGAGTAAAAGTACTATTTTGTGGTCCACATTCAGTTCCCACCGTCCTTTCTCTGAATACATATGGCTCTCTTCATCACAGGGCCTTTGGAACTACCCTGAATCATCTCATTGTTGATAAGAGCCATGTCCATCAGAATTGATCATTGTATAATCTTTCTGTGGCTGTGTATAATGATCTCCTGGTTCTGCTCATTTCACTTACCATCACTTCATGTAAATCTCTCCAACCCTTTCTGAAATCATCCCACTGATCATTTCTTATAGAACAATAATATTATATAACATTCAAATTCTTCAACTAATGGGCACCCACTCAGTTTCCATTTTCTTCCAACTGCAAAAAGGGCTGTGACAAACATTTTTGCACATGTGGATGTCTTTGGAATGGCTTATATTCTTTTAAATTTGAGTCAATTCTCTAACATATTTTAGAAGTGAGTCCTTTATCAGAAAACTTTGCATGTAAAAATTTCCCCCAGTTTTCTGCTTCCCTTCTTATCTTGGATGTATTGGTTTTGTTTGTATAAAACCTTTTTAAGTTATTATAATCAAAATTATATACTTTTTATTTAATAATGTTCTCTATTTGTTTTTTGGCTATAAATTCCTCCTGTCTCCACAGATCTGAGAGGTAGATTTCTTGTTTTCCCAATATCATAACTTATTCAGCCATTCTCCAACTGATGGGCATCCATTCAGTTTCCAATTTCTTGCCACTATAAGAAGAGCTGCCACAAACATTTTTGTAAATGGGTCCTTTTCTCTCCTTTATGATCTCTTTAGGATACATGCCCAGTAGAACCACTGTTGGATCAAAGGATATGCACAGTTTGCTAGCCCTATGGGCATAGAGGAACTTATATTCTAATAGGGGAAAGTAACCTAAAAAAGAAGCTGGGGGAAAAAAAAGGAGAGGAAGGAGGAAGTACACATATAGAGTTAAAGTAGAGAAAGAAGTCAGGAAAATTAGTCAGGAAGATTCTAGAAAGGAGAGTGGGCCTGTCCTTAAAATGGAGATTCTGGAAGGAATTGACCATTCAAAGAAGAGGCTTTCCAAGGGTGAGGGATATTATAGGGTGAAAAGTTGCTTGGGAATGGTGAGAAAGGTTCAGAGAGTTAGAAGCAGTGCCCAAAGAGCAATGAAAATTTGTTCTGCTATTATTGAGTAGATTAGGGCATTTGAGGATAGCTAGGACATTTAAGAAGAAGACAGGACAGTGACTTGTTACAGGATAACTAAGTTAGCTGCAATTACATCTTGCTAAAAATAACAGAATTTTCTCTGCCCTTGGAGATCAACTTTTTCTGTAGCCTATGGATTCAAATCTACTTAAGTGCCAGGTATTTATGTAAGTAACTCAACAAAAGTAATCTTGATGAACTTAAAGACAACACTTTTAGAAGGGACCTAGGCCTATAGACTATGAAAGTAGGAAAGGGAGCAGGGAAATCAAGGAGAGTATTGAAGAACAAAGCTTTAGCTGTTGTAACAGAGACTGGATGCCTTTGGGCATATAAGATTGTTTACAAGAGTAAGGTCTGAACTAGATATGCTTTTGGGACTCTAGAAAAGTATGGCTATATTGTCTGGTTTTCCTAAGAATTTTTCCTAACTTATTACTCTTGTTATATCTTCACAAATAAAGGCATCCAAGAATACAATATATTGTATCTTCATTTCTGTCCCTGAGATGGCTTATACACTATGGCTTTGCTTACTATCTTCTCTGATGATTGCAGAGCAGTTTTGATACCAGATAATCTGTGGTGCTTTGCACATTCAGAGACATATAGATTCAATTATATTTTTTATAGAATAATTGTACCATCAGTCCAGAATAAGGATTTTTAATTATTTTTATGTGTCAGAGACCATTTTTGTCAGTCTAGTGAAATCTATGAACTTCTCAGAATATTTTTAATGAAGAAAACAAAGTAAAGTATTTTTATTACAGGATTACAAAGGAAACAAATTATATTAAAATATAGTTATCTATAGCTTATTTTTATGTGTCTACCTCTCTATCGACATCGAAATCATCTATTTTTAGTTCACAGACCTCAGGTTAAGAACCCCTGTCCTATAGATATTTTAAGGGGACCAATATAAAATTAGGCTTTCCTTCTATTGTCCTCTTTTCTCTGTCCAAATCCAGTGCATTATATATTATCTTCATTGTGAAAATTCCTTCATCCCCCAACTAAGTATAATTATTTCCCCCTCAAAACCCTGTAATACTGTATCTCTCTTTTGCAGCACTGATCATCATGTTGCTTGTAGACACACTTTATCTTCTCCCATTAGATGTAGGCTCCAGGAGGATACAGACTATGTCTCATTTATGTTGATAAACCTAGTGCCTAGCCCAAGGCTTTGCATGTAGCAGAAACACAGTAAATGTTTTTTGAACTAAAAAATGAATGAATGTGTGAATGAGTAGAATATGTGTTTCTCCTATTACCATGTTTTTAGCTTAAGTCTCATGGGTCAGAGATGTCCCAAGGATAGCCTATATATGTCCTCTGAGATGCTGGCTTGCAGATGTTTGGCAGGCTTCATTTGTAGGGTATCACATGACTTTTGGTGCCTGATAGTCATATAGCCTTTGTCAAATAGTTACCTTACCCAGCAGCTAACAAGAAGTACAATCTATAATCCATTATTTTGAGACTGTATTTTCAGTCTGACTCCCCCTTTTAAAAACTGGGTGTCCCCTCCCTCTAGTCCTCTATTTGGAAACATGGAGAGGGGACTACTCACTAGCCTTATCTTACTACTGATTGCCAAAAGACTTTGAACTGGTCTTATTTCTGACTAGTGCAAATTTATTTTTCCTTAGGCACTCTGGTGGCCCTTTAATCACATGGGCTCACCACAATGATGCTGGGATTGGTATGGACACTAAATTGGCTTTACCCATCACATTTCAGAACACTGAGTTCAAGAGATCCATCAGCCTTAGTTTCCCCGACTGCTGGGTTATAGGTTTCTACCACCATATCTGGAACCCTGACTTTGAAAAGTCAAACCACGTTGGTTATATCTTGTCTTTTGCTCAAGGACAGCTATATATTTTCTTGCTGTTTTCTAAAGAATGGTTATTTGGTCAGAAAAATTGAATACTAACTGGATGATCTTGATGCTCCAGTAAGGATGAAAGGCTCAGGATGGAATTTTGAATATCTGATTTGCAGCCAGGGGTAGGTATTTGACAGCCATTTATTTCTGCCTGGTACGACCAAAGCAGCAATGTGACCACAAGGAAATGCTGAAATGGAAACAATATTTTCATGATCATTTTTCCAGACATTGGGCTTTAGCATGGGTTGAAAAGTGCACTTAAAGGCTTTTGACCTGCCAAGCCATGAGTTCAGATATTGCAGGAAAAACAGAACTCTGATGACATTAACAACTTCTGAAGTAGAAGTAGGTCAGCAATCAATCTTTGTACTATTTACTCTAAGTGTTAGTAATGCCCATTGACTGTGGCAGTAACAATAACTTTATAGATAGACAAAATACTTAGGGGCTTCAGATAAATGGTATCCCAAGTATAAAATATTGGATTGACAACTTCTTTTAGACAAGAAATTTAATGAAATTAAGACATCCAGAGGACATTTTATCCAAACACTAAGAATTAACAGACCTCCAGGGTAGAATGCACCATGGATATTTCTTTTGAACTACACAATTGTTTGAGGAAACAGACAATAACCTTTTATCCACTGGATTCTTCATAAAGGACGTTGAGGTGTAATTGAATGATTATTGGCCTTGGAGTCAAAAGAGCTGAATTTCAGTTTTCACTTTGTCATTCTCTCACTTTAGGTAGTCTCTTAGTCTTAGTTTCCTTACTTGTACAATAGGTATATTGATGCTGACATTATCCATATATTAGAGGGCTTGTAGGAACTTTTTTTAAAACTGTGGTATATATGAGATTTTACTATTATAAGGCTTTTTAGTAGGAAATAGAAACATTTGTGCACAGCAGAGAACAAAAGGAAAGCTACAAAGAAGCAAAGAAAAGATGGACAGTTTTGAATACAATGTGTTTTATTATTATAGGTGCCTTCTTCAAATGGAAATTTATTGCTACATATTTTGAATCTTTTCATATGTTCTGCTGTTTATATGATGTCTCTCTTTTTTCTATTTTCTACTTAAGTTTCAAAATGAAGGGAAGAAAAGAAAAAAAATCTTGACATGTAACTAGGAGAAAAAATAAAATATCATGAAAGAAAACACTCTACCATATCCTTAGAAAGAGTACCAGGGTTCTAATGACCATACTTATCATATTTAACCATGCTTTACATTTAGCAGAGGTAAAGTTGAGAATGTTCCCAAGCTTTCTGCCATGAAGTTTTGACTTGCAGCTGGAAGGGTAGCCCATAGTATAATTCCATCATTGTGTAGATCTTGGGCAGACCTTATAAATGGGCATTGAACTGGGACTGTAAAGGAGAAGTCATAGAAAAGAGGGCTGGATTGTATTTGGGGAATGCAGTATTTTCAATCATCCCAAACTGCTTTCTGCTATTGGAAAAAGCTCTAAATTCAATGAATTTGACAAATATATATTCAGCACCTATTATTTGGAAGGCACTGTGATAGATACTGTAGGGGGTACAAAAGTGGGAAAGAACTTAATAAGCATTTACCATGTCTAAGCACTGTATTTTAGATGGCTACATCAGCATTATTATTGCTAAATATCAGTGAATTATGGAACAGCACAATCTCAGAAGAAATTAGTTACCAATATCTCTGAAAGGACTAGAAAAGCACATTGTGAATGCAAGCAGACCTTCCATGCATGCATAATGACCAATGTTTCCTATTTGAAAGATTGCCAAACTGGTATTTTTGAGAATTTTCTTATTCTTATCTCCTTTTCTGGTCCTGTAAGTTGTCTAAGTGACATTCTCAAGGACAAGAAAAAGAAGTAATAATAAGAAAACAGATATGAAAGAAGGAAGAAAACAAACATTTATTAAGCACCTACTATGTGCCAGGAACTATGCTAAGCACTTTATATATATTATCTTATTTGAACCTCCTGGGAGGTTCCCCATTCTATGGTTGAGGAAACTGGAGTGACAAGGGTTAAATGAGTAGTCCAGTATTACACAGCTAGTAAGCTGTTTGAAGTGGATCTCTCTAGCCTCAAGCTCAAAGTTCTATCAATTGCACCTTAGCTATTATATGCATGTTATTAAAATAACAAGAGAAAAGCTTCCAGCTCTTTAAATATTCTCTATGGAAATTTAGGGGTAAATATGGATAAGAACTATACAAGATGAGAAGGTGCAGAGGGGTTTCTGAGGGTAGTTCTGAGATAGTTCTGATGGTATAACACCCATTATTGAAATCTGAATCCTCCAACTGTCTGGACCCCTTTATACTTAGTCTATAGAATAACTAACATCACTGATAGAAGCATTAAAATCGCAGATATTAAAAGCCATACAAAAGCAAAATGTCAGAGGGTGAGAGCACAAACTTTCATCAGAGGTTTTAATTCCCCATGAAGACCATGAGGATCATGGATAGATTTCAAAGTGCCTTGGGAATTGAGTTGAAGAAAATTACATTTTAATTTTAATATAATCAGCTTCCTGTTAATTCTATATATTTTAATTTATATGTTTAAAATATTATTCTGAGAAGAGTTCTTTAGATCTCTTTAGACTGACAAGGGGTTCACTATACAAGAAAAATTAAAAATTTAAAATAGATTGCCTTTTCTTAACTTAAATGTGTCTACTGAATAGAAGCAGACCCTACCCTTTATCTTCCCAGCTTTTGGATGAGAATGATGAGCTTACTGAAATCCAACTAAATTGTATTCCTATTTATTTTTTCACATTAAAGTTTAGTATACTTATCATTCTTGAAAGGAAAAAAAGTCACCTTGTTTTTGCCTACACAGTATCTTGTATTCTTCTGATATTTGAAAATGGATTGGCTATAATCTCAGGCACTAAAGTTAAATTAGCAGGTCTATAATTTACAGAGCCAATCCCTTGGAGAGGCAATGAGATGTGAAGAAAAGTATGCTGGATTCAAGTTTGAACTGGGTTCAAATCCAGGCTAAGCTACTTACTATCTATTTGATCTTGTGAAAATCACTTAATCTCTTTGAATCTTTTCCTTTTCATCTATAAAAGAAAGGGATTGAACTAGATAATTTCTAAAATATATTCTAGGAACTAAGTAGCCCAGTGGATAGAAGAATAGGCTTAGATTCAGGAAAACACAAGTTTAAATCCTTCCCAAGCTACTTATTATTGTGTGATCCTGGGCAGGTCATATTTTCAGCCCCAGTTTTCTTATTTGTGAAAAAAAGAAGCTGTACTTTAGAGGACAATGTGATATATCCATTTTAGAACAATCACAAATACATGAATGGTTTTCTAGTTCTAAATCAATGACTCTGTGATCCAGGTCTAAATCTACAATCCTTACCCAAGATGAATATACTTGTTATTTCTGTGAGTTCTTAAAAGTATATCTTAAAAAAACATTGCTCAATTTCCCCAGCAGTTCTATAATGATTTAAAAGGAACTGTTAAATGTAGGTAGTTCATTTTCAAAAATGTTTTTAATAATTTAAAGGACAATTTTAATCCAAAATTTTTACTTTCTTATCCTCTCCTAAAGGGCATTTTTATTTGCTCAAAGTTGTTATTTATTTCTCAAAGACTCACGTTAAAAAAAATTAACATTTTTGCCTTTTAAAATTCACCAGCTATGACTTGACCCTTCTTACTACATTCTCCTGCTTAAAGAAGAGCATGAGAATTTGTTCAAAAGCTTTTCCCATGTTTGGATAGTTTGCTGATATTTAGGAATTGTAATTTATTTGGGATTACTTAATGTAGAGGAGAAAAGGGTACAGGGTGACCGAGTGGCAGAAGAACATGTATCACAAAAGTACTGGAGTCAGGAGATCCACTAATTTATAACATGGGTACTTTGGCAAATGACTTTACCTCAATAAGCCTTCGTTTCTTCAGGTAGAGGTCAGGTGATTTTTAAGGTGCTTTTCATGTTAACTTTTCTATGAATTCTGTGAATCTTTTTATAAAAGGTGGTTATTAACTAAACCTTACCTTCCCCAGAGTAAAACAATTTTTAAAATGGAATTAGCATAAAATTTGAAAGTTTCAGTTTTCTTATGATTATTATTGTTGTTGTCAAAATTGATAGTATGTCAAATACTAAACTGGTTTATGCAGAGTTATAATGGTGTAGTCCTTTTACTGTTCACATCAAATAGTAAACACACATCAATTATTTATTAGTCCTGAAGGCAGGAAGATGGACTATAAGATGACCATTTAAATTCTTCTTCATTTTTATTATTCTGTGACAACTACAAAATGACTTGTCTAAGCCTTAGAGAATCCTTATAAATATATTTTTATGTCAGCTGGGATTATTAAAATCTTCTTTTTAGAATTCCTTTCTTCAAGGCTCAGATAATGAACCATCTTCCTCAAGAAAGCCTTTTCCTGATCCCCCAAAATGTTAGAGTTCTCCCCTTTCTCAAATTATCATGTACTTTACTCGTATATTTATGTTTTATCCTGTTCACAATCCTTGATAGCAGGAAGTATTTTTCTTTTGTTTTTGTATCTCAAGTACCTTGCATGGTGACTTGCACATGGTAGGTGCTTTATAAATGTTTTCTGAATTTGCATTGCATTGGATTATTGTACAATGTCATTCAGCCTTTTGAGAACTTGTACCAACCTGGCCAGAAGTCTTATGAAATATGTGGCCTCCAGAGTGTGCTCCAGGGAATCATCTTTATAAAAGTGATATGTTCTGCTCATTGTGAAATAAAAATGGATTTTAGTTTTTATAGAGCTGCATACCAATTACATTTGTTGCGCTTCAATGTCTTTGTGATTGCACCAAAATGGATGTATCACATTGCTCATATTTCAGGTTAATGATTTGATTGGATTGTAAACATTTCGTTAGACAAAACTTACACACATTACACCAGCAGCCACTTAAAAAAGGGAATGTGTGCAAATGAGTCCACATATCCTTGTGTATTAGCTATTTTATTAGAGTAATAATGTGCAAACCCTGATTTGCATGTTCAACCCGAATGATGGCAAACTGTTTTTGACATGTAAATTCACTGTTGTTCTGTATGCTTCCACTGAGTTTGGTGAAAGTGAATTGGTCTATTTGAGTTATCCTCCTTTGATTTCTCCAAGAAAATCAATGTAATAAAGTAATTCTTTCCTGCCATCCCCTTCTTTGCAGAGCTCTTCTGAGATCAGTCAGAAGGGGTTTTTCCTTCAATTATTTCAGGCTTGTTTGCATTAAATCCTTTCAAAGGGGCCCAAGTAAATGTGCTACCTTAATAAGGATGTCTCCCTTTGAAATAAGCTAAATAAAATTTTACATTTAAGGTGAGTAAGAACCAGTTATGGAGAAAATTGCTCAATATCTGTTCTATCCTAATTTCTTTTTCCATGCAAAACATGCTGCCGCTCTGTATTGAGGGAGTATGATGATGTGTCGTGCATAATTCATATCTCTGGCCTCCTATATATCCATGCATCCTTATTTTCCACTCTCTTGGCCTAACCCCAATTCAATGTATTTAGATAAGGTCATAGATTATTCTTTTTTTTTCCCCCACTGTTAAAACCTATTTCAGAGAATACAGGATCAAATATGTAAAACTGATAATAGGCTTCAGCAAAATGTACAAATAGCTTCACAATGCAAGATATTTCTTATAGAATTTTCAGGTTTTCAGTCATCTGTTGGAGATACAGTTATTTGAATAACTTACTTGTTAAAGTTGAGGTTCCACACTAAATATTTGCTATGCTTTTGGTATATGGGTATTACCCCTTAAAGAGTTTATGATTTTGTAGACTCCCTATCTTAGACATAGCAACATGATTAGTTAACATATATTATATATATGTGTGTGTGTGTGTGTATATATATATATATACACACACACACACACACACACACACATATATATCTATATATATCTATATATATATATATATAATGTATATATGAGTAATATTATTGGTAAAAAGCTACAGAGGAAGACTAGCCTTAGAATCAGGAAGACTTGTCTTTTTTAGCTAAGATATACTAATTGTGGAGCCATGAGCAGCAATTCAAGTTTATCACTCAATTGAGATGCATGCAGCTATTTTTCTAGTCTTAGGATGGTATCCTGCCTTCTTCAATGAGTTCAGTGTAACTCATCAATTTTCTCTTTATCCCAGCTCTTACTCTCATACTTAGATCCTGATATTCCCTCAAACATTTCTCTGATCTTCAGTCTGGTTGTTGTCAGTCAGTCATGTCTGACTCATTGTAATGTCATTTGGGATTTTCTTGACAAAAATCTGAAGTAGTTTGTTATTTTCTTCTTCAGTTCATTTTACAGATAAATAACTGAGCCAAACATGTTAAGTGATTTGTGCAGGGTCATACAGCTAGTATGCATCTAAGGCCAGATTTGAAAGAAGGAATAAGGAAGGAATTCCTTATTCCAAGTCCAGTACTGTGGCATCCAATTGCCTGTTTTTCAATCTATATTCTTATGACCTATTCCTCCACTACACTTTTGCTATACTCAGAGAGATATTTGATTTAACCATCACCCACAAGAATTTCACTTTGGCATTCATAAACTCTGAATGTCTCTTATTTGATCATAATCTTTTATTCTATCATATTTCCCTTTGCTTTATACCTCCTAACTATTTTCTTGGCCTTTAGTCCCTCCACTATTTAATTCTTTTTCCAAACTAACACTCATGATTTGCTTATATTCTCTTTCCTTCCTTCCCTCTCTCAATTCCTTGGCAAACAGTTTTAACTCTGTACTATTTTGTATATTATTACACATCCCTTGCCAATCCTTAACGTTGGATTACTCTGGTTCTTTGTAGACTTTATTGCTATTCATGTGCAATTAAATAGAGATAGATAAAAAATCCTGAAATCTTTCTGACTGAGTCCACTACAAATTTATGTTACATGATCTCACTGGAACCCTCACAGCAATGAAAGAATCCTTTTACCTCTCCCTAATCAATTTTCCATATTATCCATATCTATCACAAATTCATCACTCTGTCCAAAACTGAACTCTTTATTCCCTCTGCCCCCAATCCTCTCTTTTTTATCTTCTCTATTACTGTTGAAACTATATAATACTTCTAGTAATCCAACCTCACAGCTTCAGTGTCATCCTCAATTCCTTACCTTTTCTCTTGCCTCTTGTCTTCCAGACTCTGGAAGAGAGAGTAAAGCTGACAACTTTGTGAAACTCTGCCTCACTTCAATCCAATTCATTAGCAAGTCAAGATATCATCTGTAATATCACTGGTCCTCTTCAAAGATGAAGGCCAACAACAACTCACTCTCATTTCACAGAGCCAATCTCTTGCCAAATCTTTATGTTTCTACCTCTAGGACATTTCTAGCATATATCCCTTCTGCCTTCTGACACAGACATCAACATGGTGCAGGCTCTCATTAACTCATAGATTTCTGGTTAGTCTTCCTATATCAAGTTTCTCCTCATCACAATCCATTAGCTACTTAATTACCAAAGTGATCTTCCTAAAGCAAGGTCTGATCACAATGCTCCCTTACTCAAACTTCAGTGGTTCCAGATTACTTCCAGAACCAAGTATGAAACCTGCTTAATTAAATTTTAAAGCCATTTCCAATCCAGCATCATCCCATCTTTCCATGCTTTTTGTACTTTACTTACCTTCACATATTCTATGATCCAGATACTCTGATCTTGCCATTCCTCACACATGACAATCTATCTCTTGATTCGATTTTTTCCTCTGTATGTTCCCCCATATCTGGAATGCCCCTTCCTGCCTACTTCAGGATCTTGGAATCCCTGGCTTCCTTTAAGACTTAGATCAAATCTTGCCTTCTTTTGGAGGCCTTTCCCTATTTCCACTATGCCTTCAACTGCTAGTATCTTTCCTTCAAGATTATCTCTTATGCAAATCTTACATGGACAGCTGGTTGGTGTAGTGGATAGAGTGCTACACCTGGAGTCAAAAAGACTCATCTTCCTAAGTTCGAATCTATCTCAGATACTTACCAGCTGTGTGACATAGGACAAGTAGCATCACCCTGTTTGCCTCATTTCCTCAAATGTAAAAAGAGTTGGAGAAGGATATGGCAAACCACTTTAGTATCTTTGCCAAGAAAACCCCAAATGACATCATGTAAAGTTGGCCATAAATAAAAAGAAATTTAAACAACATATTTTACATATCTTATATATACATAGTTGTGTGTATGCTATCTTCTTAATTAGAATGTGAGTTACTTGAGTCCGGGAACCACATTTTTGCCTTTTTTTGTATCCCTAGTGCTTTGCACAGTTCCAGGCACACATTAAATGCTTACTAAATGTATGTTGATTACTGTCCTAGTACTCTCAGGCAACAATCTAACACCACACATTATAGTCAAGTTGCTAATCTCTCTCATATAGGGAGTTTCTACACTTGTCTAAGAAATTTCCACTCCAATGAAATGATAAGGTATTCTTCTTTCTCTTTCTATGTCTACCCGTCTCATTGTGTCTTTGTAATTTTGTCTGTCTTTGTCTCTCAGTCTTTCTCTTTCCTGTGCTACATGAATACATACATATATGACAGTAAAGAATGCCAAATATTTACCTAATTAAAGTTCGTTTCACTTACTTCTTCCCCCCTCCCCCAACTTTATCATGGAAGATTTAAGTTTTCTCCTAATTCAAATTAGGGGAAATTTCAATTGATCAAAGCCTTTTCTCTTTGCTTTGAGAATTTCATAGGAAACAATCTTTCCATGCTGAAAATTTTGAGTGGATGTAAGTTTAAGTTATAGCTAATGCTATAATCATGCCTGGTGACAGCTATGCCTAGTGGGCAGCTAGGTGATGTTACTTCATCTTCTAGCCTATAATATGCAACTGTTACAAGCAGAATTCTAATATGCTTCAAATGAAAAATCATTCTTATTTCCTGAATCACATTCCAACTTGAAGCATGGAAATTCTAGCATTTTTTAGTTTTGAAATTCAATGTTATGACATTCTCTTCCTTGAACATTTGGATATGTCAGACTGTCAGAAATCTAAAAACTGCATTAGCACAACTTATCTTGCATTTACTAGCCAATTGTAATATAGATTTGTGCTAATCTGGTGCAAAGAAATGAACATTTCAGTGAAAAAAAAAAGACTAAGATTACTTACTTTTTGCTACCAGTTGTCTTATCAGGACATCTAGATATCATCTGGAAACTTGCTTATGCAGAATTAATAACTTATTCTACATTGGCAGTCTTGTTATTATTAGTTCCAGTCATTAATAAATAACTTAAACCTCATACTATTAAAAGCCTAAATTAGGGAACATCAATAAGCTCAATCCACTCAATGCACTATCCATAGCCATTATCAAAAGTCTTTTCTGCCTTAATCCCGCTGAGTAGTGATCCACTTCTATGTCAATGCTCTTCTAGGAAAGGAAATCATACAGAACATAGGAGAGGAAATTAGAAGACTTGCTGACTTCATACTCTTTTTGTCTATCTCTACAATGGTAAGGGAAATTAACTGAGTCACTCATTGCAGTGTGGCAACAGGGGTCATTATTGTATTACTAGAGTTTGAAGGATCTTGGTAGAAAAACCAAAGGTTAAGTATTGAGGTTAAGTATTAAGTAAAGGTTAAGTATTGTTCTTTCCAAAACAGTGTCCAAGAGTAACTTCAAAACTTTTTCTACACAAAAAGTTCTGCATTGCCATTCTTCTATTAGGTATTGATTAGCATCCCTTCCTGCTATACTGGGAGACCAAAGCTATGTGTCAGCATAACTCTTTGTTTCCCTCTCATCCCTTTGAACTTTCAAGTGAGCAGAGAAATAAGACTGGGATTCTAATGTGAGAGATGGTATGAAAGATAACCTTGATCTTGCTGTACTTTAAGGTTGTGCATTTTTAATAATTAGGATTATCATAGCTTGTCTAATTTAATTAAATTGTTTAGCTTGTTTATAATATGAGATTTTTAAAAATTCTCACTACAATTTTATTTATTTATTTATTTTTATTTTATTAATTTTATAATTATAACTTTTTTTGACAGTACATATGCATAGGCAATTTTTTACAACATTATCCCTTGTACTCCCTTCTGTTTTGAATTTTTCCCCTCCTTGCCTCCACCCCCTCCCCTAGATGGCAGGTATTCCCATACATATTAAATATGTTATAGTATATCCTAGGTACAATATATATGTGCAAAACTGAATTTTATTGTTGTTGTTGTTGCAAAGGAAGAATTGGATTCGGAAGGTAAAAACAATCTGGTGAGAAAAACAAAAAATGCTAACAGTTTACACTCATTTCCCAGTGTCCCTTTTCTGGGAATAGCTGATTCTATCCATCATTGATCAATTGGAATTGGATTAGCTCTTCTCTATGTTGAAGATATCCACTTCCATCAGAATACATCCTCATACAGCATCATTGTTGAAGTGTATAATAATCTCCTAGTTCTGCTTGTTTCACTCAGCATCAGTTGATGTAAGTCTCTCCAAGCCTCTCTGTATTCCTCCTGCTGGTCATTTCTTACAGAACAATAATATTCCATAACATTCATATACCACAATTTACCCAACCATTCTCCAATTGATGGGCATCCATTCATCTTCCAGTTTCTAGCCACTACAAAAAAGGGCTGCCACAAACATTTTGGCACATACAGGTCCCTTTCCCTTCTTTAGTATTTCTTTGGGATATAAGCCCAGTAGTAGCACTGCTGGGTCAAAGGGTATGCACATTTTGATAACTTTTTGGGCATAATTCCAGATTGCTCTCCAGAATGATTGGATTCTTTCACAACTCCACCAATAATGCATCAGTGTTCCAGTTTTTCCACATCCCCTCCAACATTCATCATTACTTGTTCCCTGTCATCTTAGCCAATCTGACAGGTGTGTAGGTATCTCAGAGTTGTCTTAATTTGAATTTTTCTGATCAATAGTGATTTGGAACACTCTTTCATATGAGTGGAAATAGTTTCAATTTCATCATCTGAAAATTGTCTGTTCATATCCTGCTGGAACTCTGTCTTCCCAGAAATCAGCTGGAGTCAGGATCACTAACATCTTTATTCTTGATCTTTTACGGTCAAGGTCAGGGGCTTAGGACTAGCAACCTCACACACACCTTCTTCCCTCAAACTCCCAGAGAGACTGTCTCAGCATCTGAGTCTCAATTCCTCTTCCTCCTCCTACTTCTCCCACACACATCACTTCCCCCTCTTTGTCCCACCAATCAAGTCAGCACAGAACAGCTGGGGAGAGTCAAACTTCAAACAGGTTAATAGAGAGCTGTCCAATTGGCAATTAGTCTCAAGTGCTTCATTATCCAAGTACATTGCTCAGATCTCATCCTTTACAATATCCTTTGACCATTTATCAATTGGAGAATAACTTGGTTTCTTACAAATTAGACTCAATTCTCTGTATATTTTGGAGATGAGGCCTTTATCAGAACCTTTAACTGTAAAAATCTTTCCCAATTTGTTACTTTCCTTCTAATCTTATTTGAATTAGTTTTGTTTGTACAAAAGCTTTTTAATTTGATGTAATCAAATTTTTCTATTTTGTGATCAATAATGATCTCTAGTTCTCCTTTGGCCACAAATTCCTTCCTCCTCCACAAGTCTGAGAGGTAAACTATCCTATGTTTCTCTAATTTATTTATGATCTCATTCTTTTTGCCTAAATCACGGACCCATTTTGATATTATCTTAGTATGTGGTATTAAATGTGGGTCCATGCCTAGTTTCTGCCATACTAATTTCCAGTTTTCCCAGCAGTTTTTGTCAAACAATGAATTCTTCTCCCAGAAGTTGGGATCTTTGGGTTTGTCAAATACTAGATTCCTATTTTTATTCACTATCTTACCCTGTGAACCTAACCTATCCACTGATCAACTGGTCTATTTCTTAGCCAATACCAAATGGTTTTGGTGACTGGTGCTTTATACTATAGTTCTAGATCAGGTATAGCTAGGCCACCTTCATTGGATTTTTTTTTTCAGTACTTCCCTTGAAATTCTTGACCTTTTATTCTTCCATATGAATTTTGTTGTTATTTTTTCTAGGTCATTAAAATAGTTTCTTGGGAGTCTGATTGGTATAGCACTAAACAAATAGATTAGTTTAGGGAGTATTGTCATCTTGATTATATTCGCTCGGCCTATCCAAGAGCATTTAATGTCTTTCCAATTATTTAAATCTGAATTTATTTTTGTGCCAAGTGTTTTGTAATTTTGGTCATATAATTCCTGACTTTCATTTGGTAGATATATTCCCAAATATTTTATACTATCGACCATTATTTTGAATGGAATTTCTCTTTGTATCTCTTGCTCTTGGATTGTGTTGGTAATGTATAAAAATGCTGAGGATTTATGTGGATTTATTTTGTAAATAAAACTTTGCTAAAGTTCTGAATTATTTCTAATAGCTTTTTAGCATAGTCTTTGGGGTTCTCTAAGTATACCATCATGTCATCTGCAAAGAGTGATAGTTTGATTTCCTCATTATCTACTCTAATTCCTTGAATCTCTTTCTCAGCTCTTAATGATGAGGCTAGCGTTTCTAGTACAATATTGAATAGCAATGGTGATAATAACTCCTGATTTTACTGGGAAAGGTTCCATTTTATCGCCATTACATATGATGTTTACTGACGGTTTTAAATATATGCTCCTTATTATTTTAAGGAATAGTCCATTTATAATATGAGATTTAAATATTTCGTTAAAGGATGGAACTGAGTAGAAGACTGCTAATGGTTATGAGAATATCTCAAAAATCCCCCTAAGTAGAATTCTTGGGCAATAACAAATCAGTAACATTGTGACACTGTGGTCACAAGAGTTGGCAAGGTCTCAAGGACAGGGCCTTTCTGCATCTAAGTACAAGTTACTGAGAGACCATGCAAGTTCAGGAGGTGGAGAGGAATATTTTTAATGGTGGCAGATTGAAGCCAAAGAAGGCATGATTAGAAGGACTTTTCAGGCTACAAATGACCAGTCACATCCTTCTTATTTCTTCTTTTTTCTACTTTTCCCTCCACTTAAACTTGATGTTATGCCCCATCTCCTTTATAAATTTCACCTGTCCAACCAGTCTGGACCACACTGGTATTGAAGCCATACTGAATGTATCATAATTGGGACAGTTATTGGAATCATCTAGGGACTCCAGAGTTATATTCATAAAGATTGGCAATATAGATCATGGACCTAAAATATGTGTATTGTTCTGACGGGCTTCTAATTTACCTGGGCAGGTCAGGGTAGATTGCCATATTTCTCTCTCTAATTCCAACACCTGGCATAAGCTTTGTACTCAATAAATGTTTACTGAGTAAATCAATGAGCTCCTGGATTAATTACATCCCTATTCCCCAATAAATCCAAGAAACTATTCTCTGATTATCTTTTGCTCTACTTTCCTTCTGCCTCAACAAACATGCACATAGAAACTGTCTGATTCTGCCTGACTTTCAGTGTTTGCCTGAGCTAAGCTATCAGATTTGTAGAAATAGTACAGTTTTATAATCCCTCTTCATTATTATTATTATTACTATTCTCACTTGATCTTGTGTTCTGGGTCAGTCCTGCTTTTTAAGTACCAACATTGTTGAGAGCACTGTGCCAGATGATATAGAGGACAATGGGGCAGCAAGAGAAGGTACAGGTTTTGTTCTCAAAGCAATCTAAAGATCTCTTTGGTGTTTAAACAAACAGACAGACAATGCCTTAATGAACAGAGCAAAGATTCCATAATACAAAGCCACTGATAAGGAAAATACAAGTGAGGCCCTGCCCTTCACAATGTCATTATATTTTCATTTGCCCCATAGTAGCTTTCCATAAAATCCATGACATCTCTGAGATTATAATTTTAAAACTTCTGTGATAGGAAATATTTGACTTCCAAGGAAGTCAAGAAGTCAGTCATGATACTAAAATGGCATAAAGTATTATCTCAGGGTCTTCTGGTGGTAATAACTTCCTACTTCATCCCATTTTTGTTTCAAGGTCAGACAGTTCCTTTTTGCTCTGCAGCTGCATCTGTCACTGGGGGCAATTCTAGGGTCACTGTTCTGAGACTACTTCCTTCCACTGACCAGGGATAGTGGCTGCTGCTATTCTATATAGCAAGCATCTTGCATGATAGATTGCATATAGGTTTCTCGGAGACCAATTCAGCTTTACTAATTTCTACATAATGTTTTCTTCCAAGCCATTTCAGTGTTATCAGGGAAAGTTCCATAGCTAAAGAGTTGTTCTCGTCACTCATCTTTTTCTCTTTCCCTACCCCCACCCCCATTTTTGTCCCTGTTTGTCCATTTTGTACTCAGGATTTGGCAAGCCACACAGCAGAGCTCCCATTAAACTGTGGCAGATAACTCAAATCAAATCTCTGCGGTAAATCTGCTTTTCAGCACCTGGTGCAGTTCCTCTAATGAAGCCTTTTTCTCTCCATGATATGAATCCATTAGACACTGAGAAGCTTGAGTATGTAAAATATTTTGTTTATCTGGTTCTCCTCAAAGGTACTGTCTGTCATCCTAGATGCCTGCAGTAAATATAGCATCAGCATCATGGAATGGGTGAAACGATTAGATTTATGGTACACATAAACTGCAAAGCTTCTAATAACCATAATTCCTAACTTCAATCATGATACCAGTATTAGTGTCATGTTTTCCCGAGTATTTTATGTCCCTAAAAATATCTTAATTGTGTTTACAATAGTTACCCTATAAGTCTTTTCATTTGGAAAGTAAAAGGAATCCACCAGAGACTAAACTCCAGACTTAAGCCACCCTTCTATATGTTTATCTGAAGGGTGGGGAGAGATTAATTGCCAGTATCCTGTGTGTTGCAATTAAAATAGATAAATTTTCATGGACAAATAGGGTCCCAGCTAATAGGAAGGAACCTATAATAAACCAAAACAGGGAAGCAGGAGTAAGGAGCCTGTATGTGTATGTTGGGGGAGGGGTGTAGGAATTTTTAATCTCTCAATGGAAACTATTGTATGAATGCCTGCAGCATGATCTCATCATTCTAATTATTTTGTGTCATTTGAAATGTCTTTGAATGGATGCCAATTCTCAGTTGTTTTTCTTTTTGATGCTGGACTGAGATGCTATTTTAGGAGGGACCTGATATTCAAAAGTTCAGTGGATTCCTGACCCAGGAATTTCTCTTTTGCTTTAAGTTAGGAGGAGAGCTCTGAGCTATGTGCTGAGAATATTTTTATTAGCCTTTTTTTTTTTTTTTGGCTTCATGGTGTAGTCACCATAGGAGTATGTGATACTATGAACATCTCCCCTTATGGTTCACATTGAATATGAAAATCATTCTTTCAAGGATGCTATACAGATAGTGCTGATATCGTGACTACTTTTTTGTGGTTCACTGAAATTTTATGGACTTAAGGAATACGCAAGACTAGTAAACACTAACTAGTACCAAAAGTACATTAGTTAAAAAGACCTTTACAAAGGAAAGGACCTTCTTTGATTAGAGATGAAAATCTCAGATGCCCTTTCTTTAAGAATAATCCTTTGCCTATTAGAATGGGAAATATTAAGTGGATTACCTCCCTACTCCAATTATATATGTGTTATAAGCAGTCCTTTCTGCTATAGCCAAAAGAGAATTAACTCATCTATCTATCCAATCATTTATTTAATCATTGTTGAGGGGAAGGAATGATTGATCTAAAAACTCCATCCCTAGTCAGATTACTCATATGAAATTCATAGCCTTAAAAAGTTTCTTGGGGGCACTGAGAGGTTGCACACAGTTAATATGTATTTAGAGTTGAAAATTGAACAGAGTTCTTTCTAACTTCAAAGCTAGACCTTTATCCATTATGATAAGTTATTTATCTGTATCTATATTGTCATATAAAAGTGCTGAAAATGTAAGTTTTGAAAAATTGATGATTTATCTCTACCCCCAAAAATGAATGATAGGAAACAGAATACTAACAAGAGAACCAGAAGGCCTGGAAGATGCCTAGAGGCTAGAAGGTATGGGCTAGAAGGTAAGATAAGATGACTATGAGACAGAGCAAGGAAAATGAAAAAGAAGAAAATTAGGGAAAGGATGATTTCAAATTACAAGAGTAGTAGATAGAAATATCTAGACTTACTTTGAGAGGTTTCTGATTATGGGGGGTTGAGATTAGAATTATGGTCTCAGAGTATCAGAGAACTGTGGGGAAAATATTTTAAATTAAGAATCCAGTCAGTTATAAACCATAAATATTCCTATGTTATTAAGTCAGGTTATCCGCAAAGAAAATTTTAAAGTAGGCAAACTTTATTTTCTTTCCTTTCCCCTGAACTTTTCTCTTAGTGTAATATCTCCTTTTATCAATACCTCAGGAGGTACTGTCCATATAGTCTTTGTTTTGAACTGTGGTCACTGCTTAGAATATTAAAGACAAACATCTACCAGAGAAACCAATATATTCAATTCAATAGTCGAGAAGAAGAGAGGATTTTCCTTGGCTAAAATATAATATACTAAACTGATGGAAGATGTATAATGAAGGTAGCAAAGTGTCTGATTAGGTAGAGAACAACAACTGCTTATCTGACCTTTTTGTTCTACCTAAAATTAATTTGATTGCTAAAGAGATGCTTGGGAATATCTAATTCTTAGCAAAACTGTTGTCTGCAACAGAGGGCTGCAATCTTTACCTAATTCAGGGACTCTTTACCTAGAGTCTATTTACTTAATGTTTTAAGATATTTTATAAGGCAGAACTAAGATGGCAGAGAATAGATAGGTCTTTGTCTGAGCTCTGCCTGGCTTTCCACATCAGATCAAGCTTCTGAATAAGTTTTGAAGTGACAGAACCAACAAATATTTGGAGTGTAACAAATTTATAGTGGAAGATATTTTGGAAGAACTTCAGAAGTGGTTTGTCTCAATCAGGCAAAGGGGGGTGTGGTGGGAGAGGCAGCCCCACATAGGTACAATATAGGGAGACCCAGGGCAGAGAGGTCTCCATGTGCTGGAGGAACCTACTGGTAGGCTCTTAGCAAAAATACAGCAGCATTGGCTATTCTTGTCAGGTTCAGACTAGCTGTAACACAAATAGAGAAGTCAAATAGTGAGCCCCTGAACCCTAGCATATCAAATGAGACTTGGCCATGGCCACCCAACATAGGAAGCTGCTCAGCTAGCAGCAAGGGTCTTAAGGCAGGGGTGAAGCCACTGTCAACTGTAGAGAAAGGTTGGGACAATTAGAGAAAATCTAAACCTTTAAAAATAAGCAAAAGGAGCTCTGATCATAGATAGCTATTATGGAGTAAGAAAGAACAGACCTCAAATCCTGAGGACACTAAAGGAAAAATGTCTCCAGATGAAGCCTCAAAGGATGATCAGAGTTGCTTTCCAATTCAAAAGGCTCCTCTCTTGGAAGAATTTAAAAGGATCTTAAAAGAGAGTGAGAAGAAAAATCAGGAAAGGAAATGAGGGGTTTGGAAAAGGAAACACAGAAAGTGAAGAAAATCACTCCTTAAAAAATAAATTTGGTGAAATGGAAAAAGAAAACAACTGCTTAAAAATAGACTTGTTGAGATTTAAAAAGAAAACAACAACTTGAAAAGCATAATTGGTGAAGTGGAAACAGAGAACAACTCCCTAAAAAAATAGAACTGGTGAAATGGGAAAGAAAATCCAGTGAACAAACATTTTATTTAAAAGTTCAATTGGCCAAATATAAAAGGAGGTAAAAAAGTGAAATGAAGAAAGCAATTCTCTAAAAATTAGAATTGAAGAAATGGAAGTGATTGACTCAATTACAAATGAAGAATCAATCATACAAAACAAAACAAATATAAAAGAAAAAAATAGAAGAAAATATAAAATACCTCATCAGAAAAACAACTGACCTGGAAAATAGATGCAAGATTGGGCTTTCTGAAAATCGCAATGAAAAAAAGGCCCTGGACAATATCTTTCAAGAAATCATCAAGGAAAATTTCCCTGGTATCCTAAATCCAGAGGGTAAAATAGCCATTGAAAGAATCCACTGATTACTTCCTGAAAGAGACCCCAAAATGAAAACTCCAAGAAATATTGGAGCTAAATTCCAGAATTATCAGATCAAGCAGAAAATATTACAAGCAGCAGAAAGAAACAATTCAAATATTGAGGAACCACAATCAGGATTACCTAGGACCTAGTAACTTCCACTTTAAAGGATCAAATGCCTAGAATATGATATTTCAGAGGGCAAGGGAGCTTGGACTGAAACTAAGAATCAACTATCCAGCAAAATTAAGCATTATCTTTCATGAAAAAAGATGGACATTCAGTGAAATAAGAGATTTCTGTTTATTTTTGATGAAAAGACCAAAGCTGAACAGAAAATTTGATCTTCAAATACATGTCTCAAGAACTCAAGAGAAACATAAAAAGATAAAAGGGACACTATGTTTTGTAAAAGTTAAAATATTTATACCCCTATAGGGGAATATGATATGTTTAACTTTTGACAACTGTATCTTTGTTAGGGGTATACTTAGAGGGTGACTTTATTGTGATAATATAAAAAAAAAAACTTGGGTTGTGAAAGGGATTGTAATAGAAGAAGAGAAAAGGGGAGGTAAAATGAGGTAAAATATGTCAAAAGATCATTTACAATAAAAAAGACAAAAAAAAGACCTGTTACAGTTGGGGAAAGAAGGGAGAGGGGTGAGCATTGTTTGAACTTTAATCTCAATTAAGAAATTAGACATACTTAGTTTGATAAAGAAAAATTGTCTCACCCTATAAGGAAGTAAGAGGGGAAAAGGGCAAGGAAAGCGGGGGGACTAATAGAAGGGAGAATAGAAGGAGAAGGAGAAAGAGATAAGAAAGGCAGGGAGGGGGATGTAAGAGGGAAGGAGATAGTCAGGTGAATAATAAGAAGCAAACCACTGGGGAGAAGAAAAAGGGGGAAAGGAAAGAAAAAAGTATAAATTGGGGAAATAAGATGGCAGGATATAGAGTTAGTAATTTTTAACTGTGAATGTGAATGCGATGAACTCTCCCATAAAATGGAAGTGGATAGTAGACTGGTTTAAAGGCCAGAATCCTATAATATGTTGTTTATAAGAAATACATTTAAAGCAGAGTAATATTTACAGAATAAAGGCAAAATATTGGAACAGAATATATTATGCTTCAGCAGAAATAAAAAAAAATCAGAAGTAGTGATCCTGATCTCAGATAAAGTAAAAATAAAAATAAATCTAGTTAAAAGAGATAACGAAGGAAACTACATTTTGCTAAGAACAGCATAGATAATGAAGTAATATAAATATCAAACATATGTGTACCAAGTGGTATAGCATCCAAATATCTAGAGAAGTTAAGAGAGGTGCAAGAAGAAATAGATAGCAAAACTATATTAGTAGGGAAATCTCAAACTTGCTCTATCAGAACTAGATAAATCAAATGATAAAACGAAAGAAAGAAGTTAAGGAGGTAAATAGAATTTTACAAAAGTAAAGTATGGTAGACCTTTGGAGAAAATCGAAAGGGGACAGAAAGGGATATAAATTTTTCTCAGTGGTACATAGAATCTATGCAAAAATTGAACATGTATTAAGGCATAAAAACATCAAAATCAAATGCAAAAAAGGCAGAATTAGTGAGTGCATCTTTTTCAGATCATAATAAATATAAATAGCAATAAAATTCTATATATTAAAGGACCAGAGAAAAATAGGCCAAAAATTATTTGGAAACTAAATAGTTTTGTCCTAAAGCATGAGTGGGTGAAACAACAAATCATAGACACAATCGATAATTTCATCCAAGGAAATGACAATAATGAGACAACATGTTAAAATTTATGGGATGTAGCCAAAACACTTCTCAGGGGAAATTTTATATCTCTAGATGATTACTTGAATAAAATAAAGAAAGAGAAGTTTAATGAATTAGGCATGCAACTAAAAGCTAGAAAAAGAACAAATTAACCCCCCCCAATTAAATACCAAATTTAAAATTCTGAAAATAAAAGGAAAGATAAATAAAATTGAAAGTAAATAAGAAAAGTATTGAACTAATAAACAAAACTAAGGGCTGGTTTTATTTGAAAAACCCCCAACAAAATAGATAAAATTTTAGTTAATTTGATTAGATAAAGGAAAGAAGAAAATCAAATTGCTAGTATCAGAAATGAAAAGGGTGAACTTTCCAACAATGAAGAGGAAATTAGGGTAGTAATTATGACCCATTTTGTCCAACTGTATGCCAATAAATTTAATAATCTAAGTGAAATGAATGAATACTTACAAAAATATTGATTACCCAGGTTAAAAAAGGAATAAATAAATTCTTTAAATAGTCCCATTTATTTATTTATTTATTTTTCTTTTTTTTTTAATTTATTTTTTAAATTTTAAAATTATAAAATTTTTTGATAGTATATATGCATGAGTAATTTTTATAACAATATCCCTTGTATTCATTTTTCCAAATTTTCCCCTCCTTCCCTCAACTCCCTCCCCTAGATGACAGGCAATCCCATACATTTTACATGTGTTACAGTATAACCTAGATACAATATATGTGTGTAAAACCAATTTTCTTGTTGCACGTTAGGTATTAGATTCCCAAGGTATAAGTAACCTGGGTAGAAAGACAATAGTGCTAACAATTTACATTCACTTCCCAGTGTTCCTTCTCTGGGTGTAGTTGTTTCTGTCCATCATTGATCAACTGGAAGTGAGTTGGATCTTCTTTATGTTGTTATATATTCCATCAGAATATATCTTCATACAGCATTGTTGTTGAAGTGTACAGTGATCTTCTGGTTCTGTTCATTTCACTCAGCATCAGTTCATGTAAGTCTTTCCAAACCTTTCTGAATTCATCCTGCTGGTCATTTCTTACAGAACAATAATATTCCATAACCTTCATATACCATAATTTACCCAACCATTCTCCAATTGATGGACATCCATTCATCTTCCAGTTTCTAGCCACTACGAAAAGGGCTGCCACAAACATTTTGGCAATACAGGTCCCTTTCCCCTCTTTAGTATTTCTTTGGGATATAAACCCAGTAGTAGCACTGCTGGATCAAAGGGTATGCACAGTTTGATTAACTTTTTGGGCATAGTTCCAAATTGCTCTCCAGAATGGCTGGATTCTTTCACAGCTCCACCAACAATGTATTAGTGTCCCAGTTTTTCCACATCCCCTCCAACATTCATCATTATTTGTTCCTGTCATCTTAGCCAATCTGACAGGTGTGTAGTGGTATCTCAGAGTTGTCTTAATTTGCATTTCTCTGATAAATAGTGATTTGAAACACTCTTTCATTTGAGTGGATATAATTTCTATTTCATCATCTAAGAATTTTCTGTTCATATCCTTTGACCATTTATCAATTGGAGAATGGTTTGATTTCTTATAAATTAAGGCCAGTTCTCTATATATTTTGGAAATGAGACCTTTATCAGAACCTTTCACTGTAAAAATTAAATTGTCCCATTTTAGAAAAAGAAACCGAACAAGCTCTTAATCAACTCCCTATGAAAAAATCTTCAGGGTCAGATAGATTTGCAAGTGAATTATACCAAATATTTAAAGAACAATTAATTCCAATACTATATAAATCATTTGGAAAAAAGGGGGAAGAATTCCTTTTATGACACAGATATGGTGCTGATACTAAACCAGGTAGAGTCAAAACAGAGAAAGAAAATTACAGACCGATTTCCCTAATGAATATCGAGGTAAAAATCTTAAATAAACTGTTAGCAAGGAGATTACAGCAAGTTATCACCAGGAGAGTATACTATGACCAAATAGGATTTATACCAGGACTGTAGGGCTAGTTTAAAATTAGGAAAACTACTAGCATAATTAACTATATCAATAACCAAACTAACAGAAATCAAATTATTATCTCAATAGATGCAGAAAAAGCATTTAACAAATAAAAAACTCATTCCTCTTAAAAAACACTAGAGGACATACAGGTCCCTTTCCCTTCTTTAAGATCTCTTTGGGATATAAGCCCAGTAGTAATACTGCTACATAAAAGAGTATGCACAGTTTGATAATTTTTTGAGCATAGTTCCAAATTGTTCTCTAGAATGGTTGGATCCGTTCACAATTCCACCAACAATGTATAAGTATCCCAGTTTTCCCACATCCCCTTTAACAATTGTCATTATCATCATCTTAGCCAATCTGACAAGTGTGTAGTGATATCTCAGAGTTGTCTTAATTTGCATTTCTCTGATCAATAATGATTTGGAACATATGAGTAGAAATAGTTTCAGTTTCATCATCTGAAAATTATCTCTTCATATCCTTTGACCATTTGTCAACTGGAGAGTGGCTTCAATCTTTATTTTTAGATAAACGCTAGAAGAATTTCTTGTAGGATACATGTGGACTGTGCAGAATGGTGGCACAGTATGGAATTTTGCTTTCTTTCCTTTTGGTGGTTATGGACTACCTCTACCCCAACTGAGAAAAGTTCAGATGAGTTTCTAGTTAGAAATGTATATGTATGTGTGTATTTTCCTTTTGGGGAAAAATAAAATCAAAATTTGATTTTGGATCCAGTTGCTCTCTTTCCTTCCTTTTCATGTAATAGTATGTTAAGGACAAAGGAGTGTGTGTGTGTGTGTGTGTGTGTGTGTGTGTGTGTGTGTGTGTATGTATATGTTTTCTTCAAGGAGATAGTATTTATGTTCAAGATAATTCTTCTTTAACTGTCACTCTGTCACTATAGAACCCAAAATCAATTCCCCACTTTGAGAACTATACTATATGCTATTCTTTCTTTTTCTCTATCAAAAATATAGTTGTAGGAAAAACTCTGAAACTCAGATATATAAATTATAATGATTTTATTGTTACCCTGTAAAGAAATTATTTGCTGTTTAACAACTCATTTTTATGTTAACTTGTAATGGGTTTATTATTGAATGAATAAATATTTTTAAATGATCAGTTTTAAAATTTAATATACTAAATATTGATCTATATAACCCACAAAGCTCTGTGAGATTATTGGTAATTTTTTCTCTTTAAAATTTTATTTTATTAAAAAAAACTGAATTAAGAAAAAAAGAAAAACAGAAAAGGAATATAAAACAAAAGAGAACATTGTCATGTTCCCAGCAGAACATCAGGGAGGATTCAAAATATATAAAAACAAATACCAGTTCAAGAAAAAAATACATATATATTAGTAGAAGAAATTATATTCATGGCTGTCCACCTTTTCTTTACTTCTTTGTAATATGTTCTTTTGTTTTCTGCTGCACACCTTTTTTACTTTATTCTTTTTACCTCCTCTCATTCCCCATCCCTAGAAGGTTATAGTTAAGAAAGGATATATTTATCTATGTATATGTTGATATATTCATACACATACATAATACATATTCCCTCTTCCCAACACTCACCCCTTTCCTATTCCTGATGACTCTTTGCTTTAATTCTGCTCCTTAATCTGTTTTGCTATTATTTAAGCTCTCCCCACTCTTAGACCCTTTCCTTTTCTTTTCCCTCACCCTTTGCTTCCCCATTCACTCATACCTACCCTCATTTCTTTATAGATTTTGGAGGGTGAGTATGTAGTGAATATGAAGTGTTGCCTGTTTGATCCATTCCCTATGTGAGCAGGTTTTCAGAACTACAAGCCCTCCTCTCCCCTCTAATGCTTCTGTGTCTATTCTTCCTCTGCATCTCATTTGTATAACTTAATTATTATTTTTACCTTAGCTCTGCCCCAATCTTTGTTTTGGGCTACCCTACTATTGATGTTGATCTTAAACATATGGTATACATTTCCCATTAAAAACATAAATAATTTGTCCATGCTGAGTTCCTTGAAAATGATCTTTGATATTGGGTCTTATATGTTAAATTTTCTATTGAGTTTGGGTTTGGTTGATAGAAACAATTGAAAATCTGCATTATCCATTTTTGCATTCAATATTATAGATAATTTTTCTGGATATTGAAATTTACCAACCTACTCCATGATCTTCCCAGAATCTTTCCTGTTCAATAACTCTTAAAGCCTTTAGATGAATGTAGAAAACTCAAATAATGAGATTTTAGACATTGTCTGGGGAGATATTTTTTGGAAGGGGCAGTCAGTTATTTTGGAGTCTCTGAAATCCTATTGCAAAAGGTTGCCATACAATAAGAACAATGCTATATTCAAGGAAAAAAAAAGATAGCTTGTTTGATTTGAGGGAGTAAGGGTAGTACTAGGCACAGAAGTGAGATATGCATTAACCTGTACTGTACATATACATTGTATTTATTTATCTACCTTTAAATAACTCATATCAAGATGTTACTCTCATTGAAGTTATTCTTGTATTCCATACTGATACCTGAGAGGCTGATGATTTGGATAACCTAAAATGGAGTGTTGAACAGGAATGAAGGGCAAGGTTGAGTTCCAAAGGTCAATCTAAATCTGAAGAGGAGTACTTTTAATTCCTTAAATGATAACAATGGAAATGACCAGTAGTGACCATGTGAGGATGACCCTGACTTCTTAATCATAGATATATTGACCAAATTTCTGAAAAATGGCTAAAGATCTTGGGAAATTCAAGGTCTTTCTTGTACTTAAGAGAATGTGTTTCATAAACATGTCAGTACCTCATAAACATGCCATTTCTTATGGTAACAGTGAATCCACATATTCAGTACCATCATTTGTCCTACTTCAAAATCCTCTATAATTCGTTTCAAGAATTCTTAGTCACTAAAACTAAACTTGAAGAGATATTGAGGTCAATAATCCTGAACCTTGCTTTTATCTCTCTGACTTCACCTGGGTTGTAACTTAACCAGATATAAATGGTTTTGAATAATGCTAACAACCTTGTGGAAGGCTCCTTGATCAGGCATGCAGATACTGAAAAGTTGGGACCATCAATCACCAGGGGTGGTTTATAAATGTTTGCCCTAGAATAGTGTTAAGATTTTTATTATTAAAGTACAAAATTTGGTAGAAAGCAATTAATAAGTGCAAGTGTCTGAAAGTTATATAATATTTTTAAAAGGATATGGAAAGAGATGGAAGTGGGACATATAAACACGGATATATATATATAAATGGAACAAACCTATAAGAATAGTAATAATTACATTATATTCCAAAATGAAAAATGGTAAGGACAATAGAAAGAGCTTGAAGCCAAGCATGAGGAAGGGATATGTGCATTCCTTGGCATGGATAGCATAAATTAAATAGGTGACAGAGAGAAATATAGAACCACCATTCAATTTGCTTTTATTTATATCTTCTCTATTAAAGAGAATGAGGCTAAAATGAAATGATTAGAAAAACATATTAAACAAAAATTGAAAACCAACATACATGAAAAGGTGATAAGAAAGATTCTAGCTGATTTGATTTAGTTCACATATCTAGGCACAGACAAACAATAAAAGAAATATGCTATAGTAATGTTTGAGAAATTGTGGCAAGTGAATAATATGTCAGAGGACAACAATTGAGCAAAATCTTCTGATTTTCCAAAGGGAGAAAAATTTAAATTCTGGGAACTACAGACAGTTTGATGATAAAAATTTTAAATTAATTATTAAACAAATGGTCTGTGCACACTTTATTACAAACCAACTTTACTAATTTTCTTAAAAAATAAGCTTACTTGATTTATCCTTTAGAAATAGTGTATCTTAATTTCAGCAATGTATGTGATAATTTTTAATAATATCCTTTTGGAAAAGATGGAAAAGGCAAGTTAGACAGATGAGAGTGAAATAAGATTAGTTTGCACAACCTTGCAAAATAATTGCAAAAAACAATTATATGAGAAGATTGATTAATGCCGGGCTTCTTAAACTTTTCCCATTTGTTACTTCTTTTTGTCCAAGAAATGTTTACATAACCCTGAGTAGAGAGATAAATAAAATAAATATCAAATAAAATATTTACTGATCATAAATCACAAAGATAGTTATTTAAAAAATTCTTTAGTATGCATATAATGTTATCAATTATTAAAGACAAAAGAAAAGTTGCATATTAATGAAATAGATATGTTTGTTCATTTTTACATAAAGAATTAAATTTGGTGGAATATTTGATAATCTTTACTGTTGCCAAATTTTTTGTGACCCCCTACATTGAATTACACAACTCCATACTCACAGTTAAAGAGGTTTTAGATTAATGGACCAATGTCAATATGTAAAGATCTCTCTATACAGATGTCATAAAGCTGTGTATTTGACCATCTTCTGTTTAATATTTATATCAATGGCTTCCATGAAGATTCAGAAGGCAGGATTTTAAAATTTGTAGTTGACACAAATCTGCATGGGATAATTAATACACTGACGGAATCAAAATTCAATAAAATTTCTCAACTGTATAGAATGATAGATAAAATAGAAAAGTAAGAAAAGGTAAGAAAACTAGAATGATAAGATATAACAAGGATAAATGTAAAGACTTGCATGTAGGTAAAAGAAGAATAATAGTTATACAAGTATAAAATGGAGGAGATCAACTCTAAAATATTTAATGTGACAAAACACATGAAATTTTAATCGATGATGAGTGCAGTTTGAATTAACTATGTGATTTGGCAACTAAAAATCTAATGCAATTTTAGATGGTATTGAAAGAAGTCTAGTGTATGTATCAAAAGAAATAATAATCTTGCTATCAGATTGGATTATATCTGAATTATCATGTCCAATTCTAGGCAACATATCAGAAAGAAAATTTCAAATGAGATCATGCAAATAATAACCACAACAGTGATACATCTGGTAAACATGTCTTGGAATAAAAACAAACATATAGTTGTTTAGTTTGGAGAACAGAAGATAAGAAGATAACTATCTTCAAATAGTTGAATGACCCTCATGAAGAAGAAAGATTAGAGAGGGTAGAACATGGAGTGAAATGATCAGAGAAGTAAATTTTAGCTCTTTTTTAACAACAAATTTTTATAATGGGATGCATTGTCTAGTACTGAACTCCAGTTCATAATTAGAAGTATCCAAATTGAAGTATGATGACAAGTTATCAGGAAAATTGGAGAGAGAATTCCAGGACTGGGTAGGAGGATGGATTAATGGACCTTGTAATATTCCCTACAAATCTTTATAGTTCTGTGATATTTTTAAATTATCCTAAAGAAATCATAAGATAAAAACCTTTAACACCTTATGAACTTGCAACACTATTTTTAATAATTAAAATTTTTCTAATCCACCTGTAAAATTATTGTAAAATAGAGTTCCTGTTTGGCACAGACATCCCTTTCTCAGCATCTCCAACTATCTATGAGCAGATCATACCTAGACTAAAGCAAATCTGTGTACTGACTATGTGATTTTTTTTTAGTCTTTTCTGATCCATAATTGAATGCAGTGATCTATGAGTACTCAATTAATGACCACAAGAGACTTTGCATTATCCCCTTTCAACTAATATTTTGTGCATTTGCCCAAATGACATGCTGTAGTCAGTTTAGAAATACAAATTCAAAGCAAGCCACAGTGAATACAATTTTTTTTATCACTTCTTTTCCTGTCAAAAATATTTTTCTGTAACTAAGTTGTAAATAGGGATGGTTCCTCAATAATCAACTTTGTCAATGGCAGCTACAAAACAAGATTCATCCATTATTGTCTGAGTGCATTTCATGAACTCTTATTGGATATTTTGCCATCTCTGATTATTAATTACCATCAGATAACATCTTCAATGATTAATTGACTTCTTTTAACCAAAACAATGAAGGCCATTTAATACATGGAATAAAATCATGAAAGCTAGCTTTTATGCAGAGCCATATCTATTATTAAGAGGTATTTTCTCCATCTTCTCTTCTCCTAGAAACAGTATTTATTATAATTATATTATGTTATTATATTATATTATTTATAATATTAATTATATTATATTATATTGTGTATAATATTATTATATTCCTTGAATGGCTTTTATCTGATCTCTAAAACTCTTTCCATACATGAATTACTGAGACACAAACAAAATATTCTTTAAAGGTGCATTGCTCATTTGATAGATGTAGGAGCCTGAGGAATATAGTAGAAAGAAGAAAATCAAAGAGAAATCCTTGGTTGGCATCCAGAGAACTAATTCCTCTTGAACCAGTTTCAAGGCCAAGAACCTTGTGTTCCAGTACTTCAAATCTGTGGTTCTGATTTCACTTTGCTTTGATTTCTAAAAGTGTATATAGAAGGATAGATTCTAGACCTTTTGCACTTGTGGATGTTGGGAGGGAATTCTTAAGGCTGGCTCTTGCTATTCTATTTAGAGAGTGGAATGCCTCCGTTCTGCTGCCCAGGAAATACTACTTCTAAATAAGGATCACTAATTCCTTCCTTCTCCACAGATCTGAGAGTCAAACTATACTTTGTTTTTCTAATTTGCTTATAGTATCACTCTTTGTGTCTAAATCATGAACCTATTTTGATCTTATCTTGGTATGTGGTGTTAGGTGTGGATTGATGCCTAGTTTCTTGCCATACTACTAGTTTCCAATTTTTGTCAAATAGTGAATTCTTATCCCAAAAGCTGGAGTCTTTGGATTTTTCAAATACTAGATTACTATAGTCATTGACAATTTTGTCCTGTGGACCTGACCTATTCCACTGATTAACTACTCTATTTCTTAGCCAGTACCAAATGGTTTTGATGACCACTGCTTTAAAATGTAGTTTTAGATCTGGCATAGCCAGGCCACCTTCATTTGAATTTTTTCATTAATTCCCTTGAAACTCCAGGCCCAGCAATACATCCACTGAATCATCTTGCAGTCTTCCTAAGTTTTAAGTACCTCTTTAGGTATTGGCCAGTGCTAATGCTATGCTTTTCCTCTGATTATTCTTACCCTTCAGTTTTAGCTTTTAGTTTCTTTTCCTTTCTTCAAGATCCAACCTAAAGTCCAACTTCTCCAGGAAGTATTTCCTAGTCTCCCTACCTGCTCAAATCTTCCTCTTTCAGATCACCTTCCATCTATTCTTTCTATATCTTGTGAATATCTAGTTATTTACATGGTGAATCCTCCATTAGATGATACACTTTTTGAGAATAGGATCTATGTTTTTTGCCTTTCTTTATGTTCCTAGATTTAACAAGTGCAGTTCTTATGCATAGAATAAGTAAATGTATGTTGACTGATAGACTGAACAAGCAACATATCTAAATTGTGTCAATGACCTCAAGAATACCTTAAGGCAATGGAGTGATCTTAATGGTGGGAATTGTAGTTACTAAGACAGGTACCTAATTTGATGTCCTTTAATCACTTTTATGTTTCTTGTTCTATTCTACTTCTGGATTTAGGCCCTTTTTACTTCTAATGAAATCTTTTTTAATCTTTAAAAAGGTATATTGAAACATTTTGGAGGCAAAAAGTAGTTTTGTCTCAGCATTTCCAAGGAAACTTGCTTTTCTATTTTGGCTGGGCTATTCCCTTTACAAAAGATTTAGGATTTAGAAGTTTGCATCAAGATGTCAGAAAGGCACAATTGTAGTCTGTCATTGCTCCAGAGAAATGTAATTGCTATTCCCTAGCTTGTGATTCTCTGATGTATTGAGTATAACTTTAAAATGTATTTGATTTTCTAATTGAATACAAAAGAGAGCTGGGAAGCTGTTTTTGAGGAAGTGGGAATTTGGCAAAAAAAAAAAAATAATCGAAGTATGTTCTAAACTCACAAGACATTAGCCTTCAAACCAGATTATTAGGATAGCTGTGACATTCTTCAGGGAATATTGTTCGTCTGTTCCTGCTGTCTTGTTCAGCTGCACTGATGAGAAGATCTTCATTTGTCCTTTCTAATCCCTACATTTGCCTTCTTTTTGCCAGCAGAATGGTTTTTGGAAAGGGGGGATGAAAGAGAGAAAGGATGGGAGCTGATGCGTCTGCTGAGTGATCCTTTTGTTGTTCTCAGAATGCCAAGAAGACCTGCTATAGCCAGCTGGAGGCTACTAGCAATTAGTTCAGCCTCCTTGAAACTATGATTAAGAAATACTCTGAACAAAGCAAATGACAAGTCCCTACTCCTAACGGAAGGCAAAAACACAAGTCATTTGGAAATGGTGAGCCCAAACAATGTGTACTTTTATAATCAAGGGTCCTTCTTGGGTGTTCATAGCTAATGTGGCATTTAGTGCAGTTGTTACAGTAGAGAGTCATCTTATTTACTCATATCTTGAGTGTGTACACTCATGGGGCTCACGATTTGATGAAGCATTATACATGGACATTCTGACCTGCTCTTTTGGAATATATATATAGTACAATGCATTTGGTAGACTACAAAGTATAGTGAAATGAACACTAGTTCTGTACAATGCCTGATCTTGAGCAAGCCATTGAAAATTGTTTTACCTCAGTTTCTTCATTTAAAATAAGAGAGAACTTTATTCCTTTAAAAAAATTTTTTTGGATGGTATTTAATTTTTCCAAATACATTTTCAGTATTTTTCAGTATTCATCTTTGAAAAACCTTACAAAAGTTAGAAAGTTAAATGTGTACAATTCTTCTAAACATAGTTCCATATTTGTCATCTGAGCAAAAAGAAATCAGATCAAAAGAGAAAAAGCACAAGGAGAAAGGAAAAAAAAACAAAGCAAAAATAACAATAAAAGGTGAAAATAATATGCTATGATCAACATTCACTCTTCATAGTTCTCTTTGGACGTGGATGGCACTTCCCATCACAAGCCTATTGGAATTGCTTTGAATCACTTCATTGTTGAAAAAAGACAAGTCCATCACAGCTGATCATCACATAATCTTCTTGTTACTACATACAATATTCTCTTGGTTTTGCTCACTTCACTCAGCATCATTTCATGTAAGTCTTTCCAAGCTTTTCTGAAATCAGGCTCTTCATATCTTATGGAACAATAATATTCCATTACATCCATAGGCCATAATTTATTCAGCTATTCCCCAACTGATGAGCATCTACTCAATTTCCAGTTCCTTGCACTACAAAAACAAACAAACAAACAAACTAAAACAAACAAAAAAATCTATTACAAACATTGTAGAAACACTGCTAGATCAAGGAGTATGCACAGTTTGATAGTCTTTTGAGCATAATGATGTAAATGTATTTAACACCTTATACCAAGATAAGATCTATATGATGACATAAAGTGATATCATAAACAAATTAGGAGAACAAGGTATAGTCTAAGATATGTGGAGAAGGAAGGCATATTTGACCAAAGAAGTATTAGATAATGTTGTGAAATTCAAAATAATCTAGTAAACAACTAGATATACACAAGATATAGAAAAAATGGGATGGAAGTTAAACTGAAAGAAGATTTGAGCAGGTAGGGAGATTGGGAAAGACTTCTTGGAAAAGTTGGGCTTTGGGTTGGATCTTGAAGAAAGCAAAAGAAACTAAATAAAGCTCCTTTGACAAAAAAGGTATAGTTCCAAATTGCTCTCCAGAATTATTGGATTATTTCACAACTCCACCAACAATGCATTAGTATCCTAGTCTTCCCATATCCCCTTCAACGTTCATCATCATCTTTTCCTGTCATCTTAGTCAATCTGAGAGGTATGAAGTAGTACCTCAGAGTTGTCTTAATTTGCATTCTCTAATCAATAATGAAAACATATTTTTATATGATTACAAATGACTTTAATTTTTTGTCTGAAAATTGTCTGTTCATATCTTTTGATCATTTATCAATTAAGAAATAGCTTGTATTCTTATAAATTTGAGCCAGTTCTCTACATATTTTAGAAATGAGGCCTTTATGTTTCTAACATTGAGTGTAGAATTCTTCTCCCAGATTTGTTTCCCTTCTAATCTTGGCTGCCTTGGTTTTGTTTGTGCAAAACCTTTTTAATTCAATGTAATCAAAGTTGTTCAGTTCTCTAATCCTTTTTGGGCAAAAATTCCTTCCTTCTCCACATATCTTAGAAGTAGACTATACCTTGTTCTCCTAATTTGCTTATGATTTCACCCTTTATGTCATCATGAACCTTATCTTAGTATAAAGTATTAAGTGTTGGTCAATACCTAGTTTCTCTCATACTATTTTTCAGTTTTCTTATCAATTTTGTTCAAATAGTGAGTTCTTAACCCAAAAGCTGCAGTCTTTATGGTTAACAAACACTAGATTACTATAGTCATTGACTATTGTATCTTGTGAACCTAACCTATTCCACTGATCCACTATTCTATTTCTTAGCCAAACCATATGATTTTGATGATTGCCACTTTATAATCTAGTTTTAATACTGTTATGGTAACCTACCTTTGTACTTTTTTCATTAATTCCTTTGAAATTTTTGACCTTTTGTTCTTCCAGATGAATTTTGTTATTTTTTCTAGCTCTGTAAAGTGGTTTCTTGGCAATTTGATTGATATAGCACTAAATAAGTAGATTATTTTAGGTAGAAATATCATTTTTATTATGTTAAATCATTCTACTCATGATAACGATATTCTTTTGTTTAGTTCTAACTTTATTTGTGTGAAAATTGTTTTGCAATTGTGTTCATGTAATTTCTGGCTTTTTCTTGGCAGGTATATTCCCAAATATTTTAAATTATCAACAATTATTTTAAATGGGATTTCCCTTTCTATCTCTTGCTGGTGGGCATTACTGGTAACATAGAAATGCCAGTGATTTATGTGACTTTATTTAAAATCTTACAACTTTGTAAAAGTTGGTAATTATTTTAATAGTTGTTTAATCTATTTTCTAAATATATCGTAATATATCTGTAGAGAATGGTAATTTTGTTTTTTCTTTACCTACTTTAATTCCTTCAATTTTTCCTCTCTTATTGCTAAAGCATTCTAGTAAAAAATTGAATAATAGTGGTGATGAGGGGTAACCTTGTTTTACCCCTGATTTTATTAGGAATGTTTCTAGCTTATCCCCATCACATATGCTTTCTGATGATTTTACATAGTTGCTACTTATCATTTTAAGGAAACTATTTATTCCTATGCTTTCTAGTGTTTTTGATAGAAATGGGTATTTTATTTTATGAAATGCTTTTTTTTGTATCTATTGAGATAATCCTCTGATTTCTGCTAGTTTAATTATTAATATGATTAATTATGCCTATAATTTTTCTTGCATTCCTGCATTCCTGGTATAAATCTCATTGGGTCAAAGTATATTATCCTGGTGATAAGTTTATATATTTTCTTTGCTAATGTTTTATTTATGATTTTTGCATCAATATTCATTAGGGAAATGACCTATAATTTTCTTTATCTGTTTAAATGGCCCTTCCTGGTTTAGGCAACAGTATCATATCTGTATCATAAAATGAATTTGATAGGATTCTTCTTATTTTTTAAAAATAGTTTATATAATATTGGAATTAATTGTTCTTTAAATGTCTGGTAGAATTCCCTTGCAAATCCATCTGGCCATGGAGATTTTTTCTTAGGGAGTTTATTAATGGCTTGTTCAATTTTTTCTGTAATGGGACTATTTAAGTAATTTCTTTCCTCTTCTATTAATCTGGGAAATCCAAATTTTTATATTTATTTATCATTTCACTTAAATTATCAGATTTATTGGCATACAATTGGGCAAAATAGGTCCTAATTATTACTTTGATTTTCTCTTCTTTGGTGCTGAGTTCACCTTTTTCATTTTTGATACTAGTAATTTAATTTGTTTCTTTCCTTTTTGTAATAAATTTAACCAAAGGTTTATTGATCTTGTTGGTTTTCTCATAAAACCAACTCTTAGTTTTGTTTAGTAGTTCAATAGTTTTCTTACTTTCAATTTTATTAACCCTTCTAACCACCCTAACAAAGACAATATTCTCAAGAGTTACATGTATCATCTTCCTATATAGGGATATAAACATTTTAACCTTTAAAAATATAGATTTTTTTTTCTTCCTTTTACCTTTTTATGTATTTGTATTTGGGGATCAAATTTTGTTTTCATCTCTTGTCTTTTCATAGAAATTATAGAAAATCCCCTATTTCACTGAATGTACATATTTTCCTATGAAAGATAATGCTTAATTTTGCTGAATAGTTGATTCTTTGCTTTAATCCATGTTCTTTGTCTTCTGGAATATCATATTATAGGCCATTTGATCCTTTAAAGTAGAAACTGCTAGGTCCTGGGTAATCCTGATTGTAGCTTCTCAGTATTTGAATTGTTTCTTTCTGACTGCTTTCAGTATTTTCCGTTACTCTGATAATCCTGGAACTTACATACAATATTCCTTGGAGTTTTCATTTTGGGGTCTCTTTCAGGAAGTGATCAGTGGATTCTTTTAATGACTATTTTATCCCCTGCTTCTCAGTAATCAGGTCAGTTGTCCTTGATGATTTCTTAAAAGATGTCCAGGCTCTTTTTTTTTTTTTTTTTTTAAACCATGACTTTCAATTAGTCCAATAATTCTTAGATTGTGTCTCCTGGATCTATTTTCCAGGTTAATTATTTTTTCCAACAAGGTATTTTACACGGTTCTTCTACTTTTTCATTTAAAAAAAATTGTTTGACTGATTTTTGATGTCTCATTGAGTCATTCTCTTAAATTTGTCCAATTCTAATTTTAATGACATTTTCTTTAGTTTGTTTTTTTACCTCCTTTTGCATTTGGCCAAATATATATTTTAAAGTAGTTGTTTTGTTTAGTGAATTGTTTTCTCATTTCAAATTTATTTTTTAAGACATAGTTTTCTTCAGTAAATTTCTATGCTTCTTTTTCCAAGGTATTGGCTTTTCCCTCCTAACTTTCATAACTCTCCTGCAAAGAATGCATTTTTTTCCCCAATTTTTCTTCTGGCTCTCTTTTATGATCCTTTCTGAATTCTTCCAAGAGAGTCTTTTGAACTGAAGACCCATTCATAATCCTCTTTGAAGCTTCATTTGAAGGATTTTGTCTTTCCTCTCCTCTTTTGAGTTTATATTCTGATCTTCTTGGTCTCTATGTAGTTCTCTAAGGTCAGAGCTCGTTCGGCTTTTTTGCTCATTTTTAAATATATAGGGCTCAGGGGAAACTGTCCTGAGCTTCCTCTGAAGGACAATAGGGTCTTCTCACTAATTGTGTTAGAGCCAGCAGTGCTACAGGCTTCCCCACTGTGCTGAGTGGGCCAGGCTAAGTCCCTTCTGTTAGGCTAAAGTTCAGAGGCTCACAATTTACCTGCTGTAGTTGTGTTGGAGGTAGTGTGCTGATCTACTGACTTTTTGAACCAGGAGAAAGTAACCAACACTTTATTTGACTAAGAGCCATATACTAGATTCTTTGCACATACCTGCATTGGGCCACAATCCCCTCTGCTCAATTGAGAAAGACCTTTTCTAAAATCTGTCCAAGATATCTTAAGCTGGAAAATTATTTCATTCCAAATGTTTGTGGGTTCTGTCACTCAAAATTCAATCAGATGCTTGATCTGGCATTAATTCTGAGGAAAGCTGTGGAGAGATCAGGCAATGTCATGTATTACTATTGTCTCATTTGATCCTTACCACAATGGGAGCTAGGTGCTATTATGACATCTGTTTTACAATTGCGGAAACTGAAGTAGAAGTTAAGTACCTTGTCCAAGGTTACATAGCTATTAAATTCCTAAGGCTGGATTTGAAATCTGGTCTTCTTGTCTCCAAGCCCAGCCTTTTAGTTGCATTTAATTTTTAGAGAAAATATAATTTATCAGATGAATGGTACAGAAAATCTGACATTTGCTATCATACATTTGACAAATAGGATTTTTTTCTCCAAATAAAAAATCATTATGTACAGAAAGAATAAAATATTTTTACTCTTTTGTTTTTCTAAAACATACTTTCTAAAAACTTAATTAACTGCCATAGATTTATCTCATTATCTCCCTATTGTTGCTATGAAACAGCAATCCAACAATTAAAAAACAAGCCTTAATTAAGTACCTTCTATGTGTCAATAACCAAACTAAGTACTAGTGGTACAAAGACAAAAAAGAAATAGTTCCTGCCTTGAAGAAGTTTATTTTCTATTGAGAAGGTCATACACATATGTATAGGGGAGATTATTTAAACAGATATATCTATAATTAGTAATTTTTTTGAGGGCATTGTGAGCCATCCATAAGAGCAGAAAGTTTTGAAACCTCAAGGATCTTCATTTGTTATTAATTTAAAAAACATCCCATTTGGCCAATGTCATAGTGGCTCAGTGGATAAAGTGCCAGCTCTAGAGTCAGGAAGACTAACTTTCCTGAGTTGAAATCCAAGCTCAGATAGTTACTAGCTTATTTGCCTTGGTTTATGCAAAATAGTTGGAGAAGGAATAGGCAAATACTCCAGTATCTGCCAAGAAAACCCCAAATGGGGTGACAGATTTGTACGTGACTAAATAACAACATCACTCTTGAAAGGAAATCTGTAGGATCTCATCATCTTTATGTTTTCCCAATGGTAAAATGTTTTTTGCTTCATCAGGAATCAGTGTAGTTTTTAGGAGAAAATTTCCCAAAAAATGATTGTGTTGTTTTTCATTATCAAATAAATACAACAGAAAAAGTAAGAATAAATGAATCATTATGAAATTTTTTTTTATTTGGGAGAAGCTCTTTTGGTGGTTCCTGCACTAAATCCTCCCATTTTACTATATACACATAGCCCTCTTTTCCAAATTCCATGATTTTATTACAGTTAAAAATATAATTAGAGTTTGTGGAACTTTCATCTACAATGAAATCCTGTATGATGCTTTGGCTTGCCTACCTCTCTAGCCCCTTACTCTCAGACATTAAACACACAAATTCACTACTGTACATTACAGATATTCTGCTCTCACTTGCACCCCCCACCCCTTCAAAATTTCTTAGGGAGCAGTCATAAATAAGTCATTGTATAAGAGAGGTTATGTTTATGTTTAATGACAGGATCTCCTATGGCAAGATTTAAATTAAATACAAATACAGGAAAGTTTTCCTTTTCCATGTGTGCCAAATTTTTCCATGCACTCTTCCAAAGTCCAATGTGTGATATTTTAATCTTGAAAGAAAAGTGCCCATAATTCTTACCTAGATATTACTGTTATTTGTTCACCTTATATTCCAATATTTAGATGTGTATAGTTTGTATCTAGTATGTAACATAGACATAATTTATTTATACTAGATTCTTCTTGGAGGGTTTAGAAATTTATTCAGCTGTTTTCCACTTTTGTCCAACTCTTCTTGGTTCTATTTGGGATTTTCTGGGCAAAGAGATTTTCTCCAGTTCATTTTACAAATGAGGAAACTGAGGCAAACAAGGTTAAATGACTTTTCCAGGGTCATACAGCTAGTGGCTGAGACCAGATTTGAATTCAGAAAGACAAGTCTTACTAACTCCAGACCCAGTACTCTATCCATCATGCAATATAGCTGCCCTTTAAGAACTTTGACCCTATATGTAGTCAATATAAAAAAGCTAAAAAATGGAACAAGTAATTTGTAATGACAGATGATAATATTTGATAAAAGTAGAGATAAGGAGATATGTCCACATCTACTACTGGAGTATATTCTTCCAATATATTTTGGCATATAAGATATACACGTATAAAATGTCACATAACAATTAAAAAGGTTAAAATAGTAGTAGGTGACCAACAATAGAAAACTAATTGCCAGATTACTACTAGACTACTGAGAACATGATGTTGAGCTTTTAGTATCAGAAGAGAGCCAAGGATTAGGCAACCTCACTTTGGTAGAAGAAAGAGAATCCTTGTCTTTGGATCTCCCCAGTCTGAAGAGGAAGCCACATCCTTTCCCTTCCAGGGAACCCAAATATGGAAGGGAAGACAATTTCTTGTCTTTAAAGAGTTCTTAGTCTGAGGCAGTAGACTAGACATTTGCAGATAAACATACTTCATTTACTTAAAATTAGCTTAGTCTTTGAAGAAGAGCTGTCTACTAAATGCAGATATTAGTTATAATTGAAGCATAAAACTGAATTGAATATAACTTCATCTCAAGGTTCCACTTTTACTTATATCATTCATACCAGTAGACTCTAGGATACTCAAGTACTTCAGAAGTATAAGGAATGGTGACAACAGACAGAAATCCTCCATGAGGAAATATAACTTTTAGGAGGAATTCCATCACAGCAGAATAATGAGTTATCCAAATGAAATGGGACCAGGATGGAAGAATAATCCAGCCTGTTCATGTCAAAGCAGTTCATTGAGCTATCAGAGAAGACTAGATCCTAGATAGAATTTCTATCACCCCTTGGAGGATTTGGCCAACTTGATTGGACATCTAGGGTATGTGTTTGTATGCCCTGGGAGATAAGATTACCTAAGAGGTGCAATAGACAGAGCACTAAGCCTGGAGTCAGGAAGACTTACTTTTCTGAATTCAAATCCAGATTCAGACACTTACTATTTGTGTGACCCTGAGCAAGTCATTTAATCTTGTTTGCCTTATCTTTGTCAAGCAAACACTAAATTAGGGTCACAAGGGGTCAAATGTGACTGAAAAATCTGAACAACAAAAGGATCAGCAAAGTGGAAGTATTGACATTTGGGAAAATGCCAGCTATGAGAGCTGTCCTGGCAGGTTTGGCTATTTATCACTTTCCTTAGATACTTGGTTCAAGGTGTTTCATCCCTCTAGGTTGGTAACTGTGACAAAGAAAGCTGGATGAGGACAGAAAATTGTCTAGTAAAAATACCACAAAATAAAATTGTAAAAATGAATATTTTTGAAAGATTTAAGAATTCTGATCAATGCAATAGTAAATAATAAATCCCAAGAACTGAAGATGCAAAATGTTATCCACCTGCTGACAGAAAAGTGATGGACTAAAATAAAGAAAGAAGATACACATTTTTGGATATGGCCAGTATAGGACTTCATTTTACTTCTTTATTTGTTAACAAGGGTTTTGTTTTGATTTGTTTTATTTTCAGGGCATATGGGGGGAGGTGGAGAAAAAGTAATGATTAATAATTTAAAAAAGAAAAAGGAAGCAGACAGTTCCTAGGCAGTAGACTAAAAATCTTGAGAATCTATATAGATTGTACAAGAATAATAGAAGTAATAGTATAAAGATAAAGCAATGACATAGCTCTCCAGAAGTAATCTGACAACTGAAAAGATGAACATTCAAACAGGTGGAGAAAAGAATTTAGTGCAAAGGTCATATTGCAGAATGTCAGTGCCTCACATAGTAGAAATGAATTACTCAGTCTGACTAAGGCTGCCTTGCCTTTATCCTCATCCCTAGGTATCTTAAGGTACTTCATTAAGCAGTCTCCTTGAGAGTCTTCTCTAAGGAGTCTGTCAAGTCTGATTCCTGTTTCCATCTTGCACGGCCTCTGTGGGCCCTATAGCAATGGAAGGAAAAGGAATTAGGAACTTTTTCTGTTGTTCTGAGAGAAGCAGAATCTTTCATTTGCTTCTTTCTGTTATATGTGTTTTATCTCCAAACACTCCACCTCCACCCTTTCATTTTCTGTATGTAAGGGCCTTTATATTCAAATGAAGTCAATAAATATCTATTGAGCACTTATCATGTAAATTCAGATATTATGGAAGGCTTAAAGAACTATGAGATTCAATGTCTGCTTTCAAGGAGCTTCCAGTACATTTTGGAATATAATATATATATATATATATATCTATATATCTATATATAGATAGATATATATAGATATCTATCTATATATATCTATCTATATATAGATAGATAGATATATAAAGTCACATAACAATTAAAAAGGTTAAAATAGTAGGTAACCAACAATAGAAAACTAATTTCCAGATTATGAAGGACATATTGGAAGAAGAAGCAATTGGAGGGATAGAGACTGAAAAGACAGAATGTTATAATGGAAAAGGACACTTAGAACCAGAATATCTAAATTTAGGTATGAACTCTAATATTTATTAACCATTGGAATTTGGGCAAGATCCTTTACTGTGTCCAGACCTTGATTTCCTTATCTATAAAATAAAGAGGTTGGACTTGGTAACTTCTACATTCTTTTTTTTTTTTTTTTTAAAGTTAACTGTTTTATTTTTTGTCTGATTATACATATTTATTAGCTTTTAAAATACTATTCCTTTGTTTGTAGGGAGAGAAAAATCAGAACAAAAGAGAAAAACTATGAGTTTAAAAATGAACATAGCTTATGTTGATTTACATTTAATCTTCATAGTTTTCTTTCTGGATGCAGAAGGCATTTTCTGTCCAAAGTTTATTGAGATTGCTTTGGATCACTGAATTGCTGACATGAACGCCTTTTATAGTTGATCATCACACATTCTTGCTGATATTGTGTATAACATATTCCTGGTTCTGCTTGTTTCATGTAAATCTTCCCAGAACTTTCTAAAATCAGCTTGTTCATAATTTTTTTATAAAACAATGATATTCCATTACTTTCATATATCATAACTTATTTAGCCATTCCCCAATTGATGGGAATATATTCATTTTCCAATTCTTTGCCACCACAAAAAGAGCTACTACAAACATTTTGCTCATGTGAGTTCTTTTCCCTTTTTAATAATTTTCTTGAGATACAGACCCAGTAGTGGTACTACTGGATCAAAGAGTATGCATGGTTTTATAGCTTTTTGGACATAGTTTCAAACTGCTGTCTAGAATGTTGATCTCTACTTTCAACTTTTAGTCGATGACTCTATAATCTGAGCCTTAGGTTCCTTATGTAATAAAAAATGGGGACATGTAAGTCCTCATAAATGTTTTCCTTCATCCTCCATCTGTTTTTTTGAATAATGTTCTGCTTATTCTAGCAGTCTATTAGCATCTTACTTAAAAATCCCTAAAGTCACTGGGAGGCAAAATGAGAATTGTGCCTTGAAGTCTTTTCCAGGAGCAGTGCTGGTTATTGTCTGGTAGGAGAATATGGGTGTAGAATTTTTTTAAAAATTGGAGTATTATTAATAATTCTCTCTTCAGAAAAGGGTTGTTTTCCACAATGGCACTTACAACGAATACACTCTTTTTAAAAACTGTCATATCAAGCATTGAACTTTATAGTCATTCCTATAATCAGTTTTGTTCAGGATATGAGAGAATGAATGAATGAATGAATGAATGAATGAATGAATGAATGGGTCTGCCAGGATCCATACAGTCTCCCTTCTTATCAATGTAGCTTACTAAAACCAGACTTAATATTGCTAAAACAGGACTGTCCCTATAATACTTAAAACACTTTCACCTGTTTGTGATATCTTTGTGTCTTTCTATAAGTTCTTTGTAGTCAGGAATTAAATGTAATACCTCTTTGCAGTCCCCACACACTGAAGTTTATGCAGGCTCTTGCAAAATAAATAGTCATTGTCTTGATGTTTCAGTTCTTGATCTCAGTTTCATAAAGAGCCCTCTTTTCCTCTGTCAGTTGAAGAATAAGTTAAGAAGGCCCCTCTTGAAGGTCAGAGGCTATTTGAATGGTTTTTGCCCCTTTGGGATGAAGAATAAGGTATTAGTACTACTGCATGTGGATGCCATTTAATTTCAATGCAACCTCAAGGATGTGAAATAAATGAAAGGTAGCAGCTAATAGAGCATATCCCCAGAAACCAAAGTGTAATTGAAGTAATACTGAAGTCTCTTTTGGAAGAAGCTGTTCTTAATTGCAAGAAATATATAGATAGGCTTCCAAAGGGACTTTAGTGCCTAAGAAAAATCCAAGAATTGAGTAAAATGAATGAAAGGAAACTGCATTATTTTCCTTCTTTTTCATGTATAATTAAGCTGCATAGTTTTCTGACATCTTTACAATTTCACTTAGATGTCACCTATAATAATTTATTTCCTAATGCTGGACACTTAAAGAAAAGTAGATTATAAAAGGAGACTATAGTAAACAACATCAGCAATAAACCAGAGCATCAATTTTTCATTTTCAGCCCAATCTCTAAACTTTTAGGAGAAACTCTTTGTGATGCATTGTCGACATCCTTATGCATCAATAAAATTGATTGGAACATGTTGAATCAAACCCACAATTAGAGTGAAATTGGCAACACTAATACGTGTTAATGATAGGTGGGCTGCCTAATTTTGAGAAATGGTAACGATTAGAATTCAGCTTTTTAAAGCTTTGCATTGGTTTTCTTAGTAAACTTAACCTTGTTTTTTATTTTAGCTGGAGTTCACCTATGTTTGCCTGAATGAACATCTTCTCTGTCTGGAAGCTAATTGTTGTTCTACAGCCTTAACAATGGTGATCATTGGTTATTTTTCTTAGTCAAGGGACAGAAATAGTGATTGTTACAAGATTGGTAAGTGATGCTATTGATAACACTCAGTCTTCATCTGTGCTCTTGACAGCAGAGGTATGATATTACCATTTTGATAAAAACCTTTCCATAGGGCCACTTAGTTTCAGTTTGTCTTCTTGATAGGGTGTTTGGGATAGGTTTGGAAATGTTAGTTGAAATGAACCCAGATAAACTATCTTCCCCTTCCCCAAGTGGAGGCACAAGTGAAAATTCTTTAATTTTTTCTGAATCATTCCTAAAATGTTTTCTGTGCAGCTCTGTGATTCTACTAACAGGCCTATACCATAAAGAGAACAAAGGAAGAAGAAAAAGATCCATGTGTAAAAAGGAATAATGACAGCTTTTTAAAATTTTTATTTTATTTTTTTGTAATAGCAATGAACTGGAAACTGAGGAGGTATCCATCAATTGGGGAATGGCTAAACAAATTTTGGCATACTCATGTAATAGAAAACTGTGGTGCTCTAAGAAATAACCAAATGTATGGTTTCAGAGAAACCAGAAACAACTTGTATGAACTGATCCAGAGTGAAATGAGCAAAAGTTAGAGAAAAATTTATATGATCACAAGAACATTATAAAGACAAACAATTTGGAAATGCTTAAGGACTCTGATCAATGTAATGGCTAATCAGTTCTAGAGAGAGCTGATGATGAAAAATGTTATACACTTCCTGAAAGAGAGATAATGAATTCAATATTCAAAATGAGACACATTTTTTGATGTGGTCAGCATTGGGATTTCTTTTTCTTGACTATGCATATTTGTTAAAAGAGTTTTGTTTTTCTTTCTTTTTCCCCCATAAAGGGGAGGGAAAGTAGAAAAGAGGAAAATAAATGCTTTTAAATTTTTTAAATAATTTGCCTGGCAATGAAATATTTGTCATGTGACTTCAAAAATGTAAGAATTGGCATGGTATTATTAAAAGACATCATTTTTAATGTAAATATTTTATGCTTGGTATGTTTGGATTTTTAAATACATTTTTTTCTTCTTAAAGGAAGGTTCAGTCATTTAAACTAATGTTTTGGGTTTTAAAAAGCTTGTTGATATCTTCAATTTCCTAATCATCTTCATTTCCAAATATATTCCTCTTCTCTGCTATGCAGAATACTATTTCTTATAACAAAGAACTAAAGAGAAAGATCTATAGTTCAGCAAAACTTACCAACACATTGGGCATAGTATTTTCTTGGTATTGTTTATTTTACTTTCCATCATTTTATATGTTTTCCCATGCTTCTTTAGATTTCTCATACTCATCATTTCTTATGGTACAGTGTCTTTGCATTAAGTTCACGTACCATAACTGATGTCATTCTACAGTCAACCAACATCTACTTTGCTTCTGGTTCTTTGCTATTAAATAAGTTCTCCTTTAGTATTTTGTGGTATATGAAACCTTTCTTGCTGTATTTGATCTCCTTGGGACATATACTTAACAATGGGATATCTGGGTTAAAGAATATTATCTAATATTTCAAGACATTGGAGTGGATAAGGAGTTAGAGGGTAAGGGTTAAATTTTAGTGCTTCCATGTCATTTTAAAAAAGTTATTTTTATTTTTCAAGTAACAAATATTTTAAAAAATATTTCCCAATTACATGTTAAAACAATTTAAAAAATTTTTTTTTTAAGTTTTGAGTTCCGAATTCTATCCTTTCCCTCCCTACTCCCTGAGATGGTAACCAATCATATACACAATATACACATGCAACCATGGAAAACATTTCCATATTAATCTTTTTATACCAGAAGACTTGAATAAAAAGAAAAAAATGAAGGAAAGAAAGTAAAAAAATAGCATGTTTTAGTCTGTATTCAAATAGTATTAATTCTTTCCCTGGAGGTGAATTCATCACATTAGTCCTTTAGCATTTTCTTGGATCATTGTATTGCTGAGAATGGCTAAGTCATTCACAATTCTTCATTGAACAATATTGCTGTAACTGTATGTAACATTCTTCTGCTTCTGTTCACTTTGCTTTGTATCTGTTTTATGTAAGTCTTTCAAGATCCTCCTCTGGATTGAGTAAATGAAAAAAAATTAACTATTAGTTGGTACATCAGATACCATCAGGTCTTTTTTTTTTCCATTTGGTATTTGATAGCTTAGATTTCTTCCTTTCAAAACTGTCTGCTTATGTCCTTTGAACTTAATCTATTGAGGAAATGGTTCTTGGTCTTATAAATTTTAATCACTTCCTTATATATCTGGAATATAAAACCCTAATGTAAGAATATAAGTTAAAAAATATTGCTTTCAAGATGTTTCTGCCAGGTAACTCTTTTCCTTTGTAAGTTTTGCCACATTTAAGTTGTTGGTGCAAAATTTTTACAATTTTATATAACAATTACATTTTATTTTGTTACCTTGTTAATCATGTCTTATTCCCCTATTGCTGTTATCATTTATCCTTCATTCTTAAAGAGGACCTTGACAGCAGGGAAGTGATGCCCTCCATGCAAGTGAATTGGAGTTAAATGAGGGAGGGTTGTTCAAGATCATCTGCCTCACTTTCCCTCCAGAGCCATCTGGATCACAAGATAAAAATCAAGATGCCTGGAGATAGTCTTCCCCATTCATCGATCTGAAAGGTAATTTCTTCTTTGTTTCTTTAATTTGCTTATGATGACACTTCTTTCTGTCATCTTTTACATGATATGTTTCTTAGTATATTATATGAGCTATTGGTCTACACCTAATTTCTTCTAGGTTATTGTACACTTTTTTTTCCAGAAGTCTTTATCAAATAATGAGTCTTTCCTTTCAGTGATTGTAGTTTTTGGATTCATTAGAATACTATGGCATGTTTGCTTCTGGATATTGTGTACCTAATCTGGTCCACTATTTGACACAACTACTTTCTCTTTCTTTGACCTGCACCAAAGAGATTTAATGATTTTTGCTTTATGGTATAGTGTTAGACTTGATAACAATAGATTCCTTTCCAGCATTTCCATTTGCTATCTATGTGACCCATTGAATAAATCACTCAACCTCCGTTGACCTCAATATTCTCATCTGCTAACAAAGGAGTTCATTAGATGACCTTTAACAGCTCTTTCAGCTCTTAAATCTATGATGTTACAACTAATTTTTTTTTCTCTTTTGGGATTTCTAACTTCATGTTTATATTCCTTAATAGCAGAGGACTACTTTCACAAACAATTGATGATTCAGCTTCATTTTTACTCTTCATTTTCCCAAACTTAGATGTGTTTCAGGGTTAGAATATCAGACTCCCTATACAGGTCATTAAAGAATCTCTTAATTTGCATGCAGCTGCATGGATTTACATATCATAATGTAAATCAAGAAACTTAAACTTAAGAACATTAAAAAATTTATACAATCATATCTAGTAAAATAGTCAGGATTTTCCTTAGCTGAAATGAGAGACAGATTTCAAAATTAATGAAAATGAATGAGTGGACAGGATAGGAAAACATTAGTCCATCAGATCAAATATATACTGTATTTACCTGTTTCATGGCTTTCCTGGCTTCCTTAAAGAATCAACTCAAATTTCACCTCCTGAAGGAGGCCTCAGTCTATTCTGTATATATCCCCAATGTATATACTTATTTTCATGTTGCATTTCTCATTTGAATATGAGCTCCTTGAGGTCAGGGTCCATGTATTTGCCTTTGTTTGTATCTCTAGCTAGCAATACTTGAATTGAAAGACTGACTGATTCCAGAATAAGACTGAAACATGGCTTAATGAATCTTAGTGCTGTGCTTCCCATTCTCTTATGAGTGATTGCTTTCTGAGAAAAAAGAGAAACAAAGGATGTCAGGAATAGAAGTAAGTATTAGGAATTATTGCCTAAAATAGAGGGTATTTGGGAAATTTTACCTAAAGTACAAGTAACTTTTAAAAATAAATTCCCAAAACATCTCATGATGACAGCATAAGTATATTTAAAAACTCATCTTTCACTAATCTGTATTAATGGATATGGGTCCTGATTATGAACATAATTGAAAAGTTTAATAATTCTACACATTAATTTTTCAAATTCTCAATGGCTACCATAGTTATAAAATTATATATATATATATACACACATATATTATGTATATATTATTGGAATTTATTTTTTACTGGAGAGAAGAACTCATTATTTGACAAAATTGCTAGAAAAATTGGACAACAATGTGGCAGAAATTAGATTTAGACCATCAGCTCACATAATACAACCATAAGATATGTACTGCATGAAAGCATGATCTAGATAAAGGAAATCTCCTTATAAACAAATTAGAGAAACAAAGAAGAAATTACCTTTCAGATATATGGATAGAGAAAGAAGCTGTGATGAAGCAAGAAGTAAAAATAATATAGATAAAACACAATATTTATTATATAAAATTTTAAAGTTTTTTGAACAAACAACCCAATGTGGTAAAAATTCTTAAGGAAAACTTTCTCTCAAATTAGCTTCAATATCTCATATTTTATAGAACTTTAGGGTTTTCAAAGCACTTTTTCTCAGGCAAGTCTGTGAGGTGAGTGATTTGGTTATATTACCCACAGTTTATTGAGGGGGATGCTGTGATACTGAGAAGTTAAGTGACTTGTCCTTAATTGGTTAGCTAATAGTATCTGAGATGGATAGAGTGCTGGGCCTGGAGTTAGGAAGATTCATCTTCATAAGTTCAAATCCAGTCTCATATATTTCCTAGCTGTGTGATCCTAGGCAAGTCAGTTACTTATTTGCCTCAATTTACCCATTTGTTAAATGAGCTAGAGAAGAAAAGGACAAATCATTCCAGCATTTTTGCCAGGAAAACTCCAAATGAATCATGAGGAGTCAGACATGATTGAACAATAACATCTGAGGTGGAATTTGAATACTCTTCTCTCTTACTTTAGTCCAAACATGCTTTCTATAATACCATGTTCCATTTCCCCAAATGCGTATCAGGTGATGGTAGACAGCTGTCGATAGAAAGGACTTGTGGGAATCCTGGATGACCAAAGATAGGCTAAATTCAGATTTGCTAACCACTGTATGTGGGTTATTAAGAGGTTGTGATATTCTTGATTTAGAGTGGGAAGGGAAGCCATTAAGACCCCTCCTTTCTTAGACAGATGAGGAAACTGAAGTCTAAATAGATTAAATCCCTTCCCCAAGACTGCACAACTAACTAGTATCTAAGACACTTAAATCCACTTCAAATTGAGTTGTCAAGTATTTATCAAACATTTAGAATGTTGTAGGCACTATGCTAAGGCAGTGGGAATACAAATAGAAGCAAAAAGATAGGTCGCATCCTCAAGAGCTTGCAATCTCCTGGGAGGAAGACAATAATTAAGAGAGAGCTGAAAATAGTTGGGTTACAGTCTAGAGAATTCCTTCTTCAGAATGGCTGGTCCAGACCCTTCATCAAAATGGAGGTTCCAGATATGGTGTAGTCAGAAATGTGAGGAAAATAAATGAGCAAACCAGATTGGGGAATTTTAGTGGGTCTCTACTTCTATCACTTTCTCTTGATCTTGAATTTCAGTATCTTTTCACCTGCCTATAGCATAATAAAAAAAAATTCGGAGTACCTATTAATGTGTTCAGGCCTGAGCTTGAACACTCACTTTATGATCCTCCCATTACTTTTAACTTTAGTAGGATATGGAAGTATGCCCAAGATTGAGTGCCTTGGGTACATTTGGATAAGCCTAAAACATTGTACTTGACTTTACTTTTAAGTACCCATTTTATCTGTGCCGATTTACTTCTGTCATTAGCCTATTTACTTTTCCTCATTCTTTTTAAGCTTTTACACTGGAACTCTGTCCAAGGGCTCAGACTCACTCTTCCCTGACATAGCTCTTTCAGGGTTGAATCTAGTGATAAAAGGCCCTTTAAAATGTTCTGGCAGGAGGATCTAATAAGCAGGTTGAAACAAAGGATGAAGCAGTTCTAGCAGAAAGGAAATGTGCAGGAAATAAGAGGGCCCTGCCTGGGATCACACAGCATGAAAGGCTTTAAGCTTGCAGTGAGTTATGTCAATGAGAAGGAAAGGAGAAAATGGATTGCTCTGCAGCCTCCTGAGGACTCCGTTGGTTGCATTAGAATAAAGAGTAATGGAAGGACTTGGGTAGGGAAGAGCACGCTCTGAAGATCCATTTGAAAATTGTATTACAATCCAGGGGATGCTTTAGAGGACCTAAATTCTGAAAATGATTTGGATCATTAGCCATTTTCTATCAGCTTTACTCCCAAATTTCTTTATCTTCCCAAAAATCAGCTAATTTTCTGCCTTCTTTCTTTCCCTCTTCTTCATCATCTACAACAAACATTTATTAAGTGCCTATTATATGTCAGGCACTGTACCAAGCCCTTGGAATGCAGAGAAAGGCAACAGTATGATCTCTGCCCTCAAGGAGCTTCTAGTCTAATGGGAGAGAAAAAATATAAATAGGTATCTCTCTCTCTCTCTCTCTATTTCTCTCTCTTTATATATATATATATATATATATATATATATATATATATATACACATACACATGCTTACATATACATACATATATATAAAACACTTATTTATGAGATGGGACAGTTAGGTAGTGCAGTAGATTGAAGGCTGAGCCTTGAATTAGGAAGACCTGAGTTCAAATCTTGCCTCAGACACTTACTAGCTGTGTAATCCTGGGCAAGTCACTTAACTATGTTTGCCTCAGTTTTCTCATCTAGAAAATGAGGTGGAGAAGGAAATGGCAAACTTCTTTAGTATCATTGGCAAGAAAACCTCAAATTATATCATGAAGAGTCAAACGTGACTAATCAATTGCAAATTAAAAAGACAAATACAGAATAGGCGAAGGTGATCTCAGAGGAAAGGCATTAGCAGAGGTAAGGATCAAGAAAGACTTCTTGTAGAAGATGAAATTTTAGCTAAGACTTAAAGAAACAGGAGACAGGTAAAGAGGAAGAGTCTTATAGCCATGGGAGACAGACAGTGGTTGGTGATGGAATGAAAGAAGACCAGTATCATCTAATTATAGTCTGTTACAATTAGTTCATCTGGAAATAATGATGAATTATTGTAAGGGATTCCATGATGTTATTAATCAAAGACTATCACTCTACTGAAGTGGCAGAAGGGGGGTGATAGTTGCTGTATAGTTACTTTAAGTACAAGTGAAATTGTATAATAGTGGTAGTAATAATAATAATTTTGAAAGTTAGACAAAATCTCTTGAATTAGATTCCACGAATTCATAATTCATGATAATTCACATAAGGAGTAAATTGAGATTTATCTTTTTCTATCTGGAGGAAAAGAATAAGAAAACATACAACTACATATTCAGCATTACTGACAATTCAATTCAATATAAACTCCCCGAGGAACAGAGATTAGTTCATTTTTGGTTTTATATTCTCAGTTCTTAACAAATAGTTGGAACTTAGAAAGTGCTTGTTGATTGATTGATTAATTAAGAGAATAAAATCTTTTAAGGTACTTTATTGTGTGCAAAACAATGGGAAGATGGTTATTAGTTTTTCTTATCTATGTACTAGATTGAAAATATGTATTGAGTTCTGTGTTATTTTATACTTGATTAATTTCTATATAATTTTGGAGGTATTCCAAAGTTATGAAGCTGTATTTCTTTTATAAATATTCTTCAATTAAGACTAATCTGTCTTCTCTATTAGTCTGTATTAGTCATGTATTATTATATATTAAAATGTCTTCAGAATGACATGTAAATATGACATTTTCATAAATTTGGGGCATTTTTAATAGAAAAAGGTTCTCTGAGGCAGAAAAAAAATGACATAGAGAGTGAGAGTTATATTGAGAAGTAGAGTGCAGGAAAAAGAGGAGAATAAGTCAGGCTGTGAAAAAACCCAGGTTGAGGTGCTGAAATGAAATTGTTAGAGAGCTGGTGAGAAACTATATTATATACAGTATTTTGGTAACTTAAGAATGTACCACAGAGAAGGAAATGAAGCACAAGATGAGAATGAGAAGAACAGTGCCCCCTTACAATGAGTGGAGTTTGATGTGAATTTTAAAGGGAAGGTATTTACTTAAATACCTGGCAGGTTCTTAGGGTGTCGTATTGCAGGTAATACACTCAGAGGAATGGAGAGCACCTGAGGGAGTTGAGCTGGACTGATCCAACAGACTGCATAGCTTGCATGTATTCTTAAAAGAAGGATGGCAATGTATTGGTTCACAGGTTCATTGATTTTGAGATGGAAAGGATTCAGTGACCATAACCGGACTCTGTGCTAATCTTATTCTGTATACAAATAAATTAAGATCCAAAAAAATTTAAAAGATTTGCTTAAAATTATGCTGATAAAGGTGACATTTGAACCCATGTCATTTAGTTTATTTCTAGCACTTTTCCACTTTTCAGGTGTTTTTTGATGGTCAGAGGGAGTAAACATTAGTGATAACCCCCTTTTCCTATATCGTTGGAACCCTTTTAACAGTGATGCTGACAAAATATTGACAAAGGATTGAAGACTTCCCTCTTTCATTAGGAAGAATAGTGAATCACATGGGACACAGTGAATGTCATAGAGTTTTGGAATCTCATGAACTTTACCTACTCCTGGATGGTTTCATGATTTGCATCTCAATATAGTTAAATATTAAATGAATACTGTGTATACAATATTGCTTAATGGTTGATAGAAGGAGAGAAGAAGTGAAATAAGAACACATTCTCTTCCCAAAAGTACTTCACAATCGGGTCACTTCCTCATAAACTCATAGATGGGTCAATTTAGTAGAGGTAAAAAAAAAATTTTTACAGGTCTAATCCCAACTTTCCAATTTACAGATGAGGTTACTAAGTTTAGAGAAACTAAAGATTACATTAGTTAATAACTGACAAGAATTGGAGTCTTGAGTCAAAATCACTTCATACCAAATCCAGTGACTTTATTTTTTTAATATATTATTTCATTCTAATCTTCTTGCTAGGCATGTGTGTGAAATTTTAATTGTCCAACTAATCTTCTTGCTAGGCATGTGTGTGAAATTTTAATTGTCCAACTAATCTTCTTGCTAGGCATGTGTGTGAAATTTTCTTTCTTCTCTTAATATTCAAACATTATCTTTTGGAATATCAAGAAGTACTAAGATGTTTTCTTCTAGGGGGATGTTATATCCAGTATTAGGGTAGATAGATAGATAGATACTTGGTCTTTGTGAGTCCTTTCTTATACCAATGCTACTCTTGAAAGATCTCTTTCACTTTAGAGTACAATATTACTTTCTAAATTCATCTTTGGTTTTCCCCAATGGAGTGTGGCATAGCATTCAGAACCATTCCTTGGCTAGTTGATAAATCATAAAAAACTATTTAATCCAACTTTATTAGGATAAGTATAAGCTATGATAAAATGCATTCTCTTTAAAACAATTAGTTTTTGACAATGGTGCTAATATTATCTTTTGTTATTGAAGTTTTATTGCTTCTTATTGACATTATTACATAGTTGTAATCATTATATATGTATATATGTATATATATATATACATATTATATAGTGTTGGTGGGATTTTCTTTCTTTACTCTGCATCATTTCATGCAAGTCTTTCTTTGTTTTTCTGAAGTTTTCTATATTTATCATTACTTACAGCATAATAATATTCCATTATATTTATATGCCACAATTTGTTCAGCCATGTCCTAATCACTGGATGTAAATTTTGTTTCTAACTTTTTTTGTTCCACAAATAATGTTGGTACGATTTGAAACTTTGCCCCCAGTTCTTAAGCTGTGCAAAATATTGCTAGTCATTTATCCCAAGAGATCAAAGAGTAAGGAAAAGGACCTAAATATACAAAAATCTTTAAAATAGTTCTTTTCATAGAATCAAAAACTGGAAGCCAAAGGATTACCCACAAATTGAGGAATGGTAAATAAATTATAGTATGTTAAAATGATAGCATATTATTATACACTAGAAAATGATGCAACAGTTTCAAAGACAACTAGAAAGACTTTTATGAAATGATTTAGAGTAAAATCAAGAGAATAATTTATACAATGAGAACCACATTAGAAAAAGAAAATTTTTTGAAAGATTTAAAGTACTATGTGATCTTATTTTTGTTCAGTCATGTTTGACTCCTCATGACCCCATTTGGGTTTTTCTTGAAAAAGATATTGGAGTTGTTTGCTATTTCATTTTCCAGGCATTTTCCAGGTGAGGAACTGAGGCAAACACAATTAAATGACTTATTCAGGGTGACACAGCTAGTAAGTGTCTGAGACATTGTTGGGAACTCAGGAAGATGTATGTCTCCCTGACTCCAGATCCATGAACTATAGAGCCACCTAGCTGTCCCATGTAAAAAACCATTATTTTGCAGGACCTAAGACAAAGGAGTGACAAACTTAAGGTTTAAATGCCACAAACATTTTAAAATATAGCCAATGAAAGAATCTTTCACTCAACAATACAAAAACATGTCCAATTTTTGTCATTACATTTTTTTACATTAGCAACTTTTCTTACATAATTTCAAGTAATTGTCCAAAAAAAATTAATCCATTTGTAGTTCCATTTACAGTAATTAGCATGTGTCTTTCTAAAATCTTCCAGCAATTGTTTTTTCCATATTTACTACCTCTGATGGGTATTAGATTGTATCCCAAAGTCATTTAAAATCACATTTCTCAGGTTATTTGTGATTTTGAATGCTTTATTTTCAGATGGTTAAAGATGGTAGTTGACTTTTTTCCTTTGGATAACTGTTCTCATTCTTGATCAACAAAAAGATATGTTTCCCATATGATATCTATCTTCTCTGGATTAGACTTGTTATAATAAAAATGCATCTAAATAGTACTTTGAAGTTTATGAAATCCTTTTCTAACAACAGCTCTGTGAAATAGGTAGAGCAAGAGACAAACTCCCATCAGTTAGAAAGTGGCCTAAGGTTCATTGCTTAGAGTCAGGTTTAAATATCATCTCATACACTTAGAAGTTGTTTTAATTCAGATTATCCTGACTTCAAGGCTCATGCTCTATTTATAGTACCATCTAGATACCCCAAATGCCTATTTTTAAAAATGCAACCCCAAAGTGTTTCTTAATCAGACCTCAGAGCAGATTCCAGTGAACAAATAGTTGGAGAGAAGAGACAATTCTTAGAACCAGCAGACTGTTGTTCCATGTGACCTATATGACCTTGAGCAGACAATTTAACCCCTTTTGGCCTTGGCTTTCTTTTACAAAATGAAGTAAAAGACTAAATGACCTTCAAGTTTTCTTCCTGCTCTATATAATTTGATGTTTTAAAAATGATTGGATCCAATAAGATAATGCTTGTAAATCATTTTTTTTTGAACCTTAAAGTACTAAGGTTAAATGCTAACTATTATTCATCAGAAATGGATGAAAGTATTAAAAAGTGCAGAGGGGAAGAGGAGATTGTGTACCTTTTGGCCAGGGGTTCTTAACTTTTTTTTGATGATATGAATCCCTTTGGCAGTCTGGTGAAACTTATGTGTCTCTTTTCAGTGTAATATCTTAAAATAAAGAAAATAAAATACGTAGATTTATAAAGGAAACCAATCACACTGAAATCTAATTATCAAAATACATTAAAACAATGACTTCACGGGCCCCAGATTAATAACTGCTATTCTAAATGTTTAGATCTCAACCAGCTCTCTTTTTGTCAGCTGACAGCACCTAGTTCTATAGGTTAAGAAGAAGAAACTCAGCTTACAAAAAAACTCCAGCCTCTCATTTGGCATGAATTATGAAGCAAACTATGTATAAAAGATATATAATTATCAAAGGGTTGTAATGAAAGAAAGAGAGAACAGAGACAGAGACAGAGGAAAACAGAGAGACCGAGAGGGACAGAGAGATGGACAAACACAGACAGAGAAACACAAAGAGAAAGGTGGAGACAGAGAAACAGAGACAAAAGGAAGCAGAGACAGAGAAACAGATACAAAGTCAGAGACAGAGAAACAGTATGTGATGGGAGAAGAGAGAAAAACAGAGAGAGAGAGAAAGAGAGAGAGAGAGAGAGAGAGAGAGAGAGAGAGAGAGAGAGAGAGAGAGAGAGAGAGAGAGAGAGAGAGAGAGAGAGAGAAAGAGAGAAAGAGAGAGAGAGAGAGAGAGAGAGAGAGAGAGAGAGAGAGAGAGAGAGAGAGAGAGAGAGATATTCTGAGCTAGCGAATCTATCCCTTCATAGGAAGTAGGAAATGCTGTATCAAGTCAACCATTTTTTCCTGGGGTAATAAAACTGCAAGAGAATTATCCTCTACAGAAAGGGAGAGGGTTTTTCCCCCCCTTCCTCCTATTTCAGATATGATACCCTAAGGGAATTGTTCAAGAACAATTTATCCTTAACCCTTTTCCCCAGAATGTTGCCAACTGCCAAGGTCAGTTTCAACTTAGTTTATCGGTTCTAGAAATGCCATTTGTGCAAGTCAGAGCTGTTAGAAGCAGTTTCAAGTGTTGCGCTCACTTTGTGCCTTCATAAATTTGGTTGGTTCTATAAAATCAGAGCAGGAATTCAGCTGTTAGAAGCAGACTCCCCTCTTTCATTTAGTCTGCTTGCCTATTAGGACTGGGACTGCACAGCAGGCAACACATTTACAGTATCTCCAGCCCTGGTTTCCTTCCATTCATGTTTCATTAAGTTCTCCTGGATTAGAGTCCAGTATCTTTTTACTATACAGTTTGCTGTTTGCCACTACTGTATGAAGTACAAAATTGACCCAAACTTGGAATATATTTCTGGGTCTGAGCTGCTCGGTACTGTATCACCCACAGCTTCCAGGCTTTAATCCAGAAGTTTGCTTTACAGCCTTCATAGTCATATGAAAAGAGCTCCCAGAAAACCAAATCATGCACGTAAAATAACTTTGGTGGGTCTTTTTTGTTTGCTTTTAAAATGCAGTGGATGCCAATGGGTGGTAGATCACTGAGGGTGGAGGTCCAAGTAGAATTGTGAAGGATTGTCAGGGTCCCATGTAAGAGTCACATAGGTCAATCTTGACACATGATCAGGTGAAAATTCAGCCTCAGAAATTTGGAGAAGACACTGGCTCCGGAAACCATACTTAAGGAAAATTAAAGTTTTTAAATGGCTTAAACATATGTTTTTAATACTTGTTAAATGTCTTTTCTTTCTGGGGAGAAAAAAAAAAAGAGTAACCCTGTTCCAAAAGGAGGGAAAAAGGATAAATATTTGGTAAAATAATCTTTTCTGCCAATGCCCTTGGGTAAAAGCAAATGAAAATTGTATTTACTACCAGACTGGGCTCTGTTCTACACCTGCATTTTGTTTTTCTTTCTTTCTTCTTTTTTGTGTATATAACAGTTTGATTCTCATGATTTCTTAATTAAATATTTAGCAGCATATAACAGGGTAGGCTGGATTGTTATGCTATGGTTTATTGCCGTTTCTGTAAGAACACTCACTTAGCACTGCCTGCGTATTTATCTTTGTGGTAGTGTTGTAAACCACATGGAGGGAGGGCTGAATTCCACTCTGTGAGCTGTATTCGGAGGGTACATAGGCCTTCAAGCTCAGCTGATTCAAACCGACAACCTGGGCAGTCTTATTGCACCCCTGCAGGCAGCAGTGGTGTGGAGACTGCATCTAGCTCAATTTTTCTTTCAGCCTAGTTTTGTTTGTTTTTCAGTTAGAGTAGAGTAATGTGCTTTATGGTTCCAGAGAATCTGATACATGTATCTGCCTGCCTGAAGGGGGACATAAAGGAAGTGATAAAGGAAAATCAGTGAGTTCTTAAGCATTTATTAAGCATCTACTATTGATCAGGCACTGCATTCAGTGATGAAGATACACAAAGAGGCAAAAAAAGTCCCTGCCCTCAAAGAGCTTACAATCTAATTGTGAGACAACAAACAAACACATACAAGCAAGTTATATATGGGATAAATAGGAAATCATTTACAGAGGGAAGGCACTAGAAATAAGGGAGACTGGGAGAGACTTCCTTTACAAGGTGAAGTTTAATTGAGACTTTCTTTCTCTTACCTCTTTTTTTTCCTCATTCTGTACTATTTCATTTGGTGGTCACTGAATGATCTCATCACTCTTCCATGATGATGTTATGGATTCAACTATTATCTCTATGAAGAAAAATCTAAGATTTGTTGATTCCTATAAATCTTTTTTTCTGAACTCTAGCTTTACATCTCTGCCTAATGGACATCTTGTTTTGTGGCTATCTTAAAACTGAACTAGTCCAAAACTGAACTTATCTTTCCCTTGAACCTTTTCCAAACTTCCCCATTACTGTCAAGGATACCACCAGGAAGCTAGGGAAGCTTGGAGATAAGGAGGAAGAGAGAATTCCAGGCATGTGGAAATGCTTGGAAGGTAGAATATCTTGCTTAGGGATAACCAAGGGTGTTACTGAGTCTAAAAGTATGTGGTAGGAAGTGAAGTGTAAAAGTATTTGAAAGGTGCATGGAGATTAAGGAGGTTAGAATGTAAAAATCTTTGTATTTACAATAGATGTTGTTGTTGTTATTGTTGTTGTTGTTGTTTAATCCTGGAAGGGGAAGCACTAAAGTTTATTGAGTAGAATTATCACTTTGGTACCTGAATGAAAGATGGATTGAAGTGGGGAATGACTAGAGGCAGCCAGATTCACTATCAGGCTATTGCAATAATACAGACTTAAAGTAAGAAGGGTCTGCACTATAGAGGAGAGAAGGGGTCATACTCAAGAAATGTTGCAAAGACCTCTCTATAGCCTTTGGCATTCTCGGACAGTAACCTTATTCTTGATAATTCTCTTCTTTTAAGTTACCATGAAACCACTCTGTCTTGGTACTCTTCTAATCTCTTTTACTACTCTTTCTCAATCTTCTTTCCTGCATCTTCATTCAGACTGTGCCTCACTAGCTTTGGGTGTCCCCCATGGCTCTGCCTTTTCTTTTCTCATTCTATACTATTTCACCTGGCGAAATCCTTATCACCATGTTCTATGATCCCATTGATTCAACTATAATCTCTATTCAGATGATTCTACGATTCTATAACCACTTTTCTGGTCCCTAGTTTTACATCTCTACCTATTGGACATCTTGAAATTGGTGTTCTTTAAATATCTTGAACTGAATAAGTCCAGAACTGAATTCATTATCTGCTCTGAAGCCTTTTCCAAACTACCCTATTACTGTCAAAGGCACCATCATTTTTCTAGTCACCCAGACTTGCAACCTAGATATTATCTTCAGCTCTTCATTCTTACCCCATAGCTAATCTGTTGCTGAATCTTATTTCAACTTTACAACATCTCTCATATATGCACTCTTCTGTCCTCTGACACCCTTATCATCCTGGTGCAGGCCTCCATTACCTCATGCCTGATCTATGGCCAGTAGACTTCTGTTTGGTTTCTCTCACTTTCTCAACTCTTTTTATTATAATATAGTCTATTATCTACTAAGCTGTCAAAGTGACCTTACAGTATACTCTGATGGCTCCCTATCACCTTCCAGATCAAACAGAAAATCCTCTTTTGGTTTTTAGAGCTCTGATAATATGATCTCCTAATTTTCCATCTTCTTATACCCTATATCCCCACCTTCCCACAAAATCTATGTTCCAGTGATGCTGGCCCCCAGTCAGTTACTCCAAGAAGACATTCCATTTTCCAGTTCTGACTATTTTTCTTTGGCTGTCTCCCATGCCTGCAATTCTTATCCCAGATAAAATCACATTTTCTACAAGAAGCTTTTCCTAACTTTCCTCTTAGTGCCTTCCTCCTATAGACCATCTCTAAACTATTTTGTATTTATCTTGTTTGCACATAATTGTTTGCAAGTTGTCTTCCCCTTTAGATTATGAATTCCTTATAATCGAGGAGCTATTTTTACTTTAAAAAAATTGGCTTCCTGACTCAAGTAGCTTCTAGCTTTAGGTCTATAATCCTTGGTGTGTTGGAAGAAGTAGAGGAACAAGAACCTACTATGTGCTAGGCACTGTGATAAGAACTTTACAAATAAAAAATAATATTACCAATATTATTATGTTTGATCCTCATGACAACCCTATATAATTATCCTGATTTTACATTTGAGGAAACTGAAACAAACAGAGATTAAGAGACTTGCCTGTGATTATACAGGTAGTAAGTATCTGAGGCTAGATTTGAACTCAGGTATTCCTGATTTTAGATTCAGACCTTTATCCACAGCACTATCTAGCTGACACTGTGTGCTTTTGCTTTATCTTCCCTTGAACCAGGCTTTTACATTACTTCCCAATCATTTCCAAATTGTTTTGTTTATATTTCTCTCCCTCTGCCTTCTGCCTAGCAATATTTGATTTTTTGGAGCTCCTTCTAAGGTATAAAACGATCACACAGGCAGTGAGTTTGGGGGCAGGAAAATGGTTAGGACCCAAATCTGCACCATAGTACAAAGGTTCTTAACCCTGTATCCAATGGACACATTTTAGAGCATCTGTGAAGTTGGATGAGAAAAATTGTATCTATATTTCCTTTCTAATTTTATGTGTTTATTTGATGTCTTTAAGTAACATTATTTTGAGAATGATTCCTCAAGCAGGCTTCACCAAGACGTCTATGATATAAGAAGAGCAAAGAGCCTGTGATCGTGTGTGTGGTGTGTGTGTGGTGTGTGTGTGTGGTTTGTGTGTGTGGTTTGTGTGTGTGTGTGTGTGTGTGTGTGTGTGTGTGTGTGTGTGAGAGAGAGAGAGAGAGAGAGAGAGAGAGAGAGAGAGAGAGAGAGAGAGAGAGAGAGAGAGAGAGAGAGAGAGAGAGAGAGAGAGAGAGAGGGGGGGGGGGGGGGGGGGGAGACAGAGAGAGAGGGAGACAGAGAGAGAGAGAGAGAGAGAGAGAGAGAGAGAGAGAGAGAGAGAGAGAGAGAGACAGAGAGAGAGAGAGAGAGAGAGAGACAGAGAGAGACAGAGAGACAGAGAGAGAGACACAGAGAGAGACAGAGACAGAGAGACCGAGACAGAGAGACAGAGATACAGATAGACAGAGAGACAGAGAGAGAGAGAGAGAAAGGCAGAGATAGAGGGAGAAAGACAGAGACAGAGAGGAGGACAAAGACAGAGATGAAGATGCAATTAGAGACAGAGTCAAAGGGAGAGAAGAAAAGAAAGAAAGGAAAAAGAGAAGAAAAGAGAGGGGGAGGAAAGGAAGAAGGGAGAGAAAAAGAGATAGAGAATGATTAAGTGCAGCTGCTTGATTCTCTAGTGATTAAACTCAGGGATGGAAAGAGAGAGTGTGGGAGCAGGGAAGCTGAGGAACTTCAGAAAAGCAGGTTGTTTTTATAGGGATAGGGGATTCTATAAGGGACTCCTGTCTAAGCTCTTATGTGAGGGATGATAAAGGGTCTCTGCCTGACAAGGCAGTATCTTCATTGTTTTGGGCATAATTTGCACCTATTCTTTGCTTCCCTCAAAAGAAGGGAAGCTTTTTGAGGACAAGGACAATTTCATCTTTTTGTCTGTATCCTCAGTACTGAGCACAGTGAGGAAAACTGAATGAAAAGCATTAATTAAGTATTTACTTTGTTGTAAGTGCTGGGCATACCAATAAAAGAATGACATCTAGTCTCTGCCTTCAAAGAACTGACATTTTAGTATGGGGAGACAAATGTAAGGCAGTGGTGTGTAGAGAGGGGTATTTTGGTTTGAGAAATCACAGATATGGTGACTGGAGCCATACTATAGTCGATTGACATGTAGCTATGGCTGAATTATTTTCATTAACGTTTACCAGAAAAAGAGATGAAAAACTTTGGAGATAAGGGGATGGTTGTGCTTATATGCTCATTAATCAGGACAGCTCAGCCCTCACTGTGAAAGTTCCAAAGCTGACTAGGTTAAGCTTTCTTTCTAAGGTATACCCACTGGGGTCTGGTGATCCTCAGGGTTCAGCATCAGGACAGAAGCATGAAGACAACTTTGATGCTTCATACAGGTTTGCCTCATGATGGAATTAATAATGCAATTCACTTTCTGGAGCCAGGATGCCTCTATTCTCTAGTTACCTTGCCTCACCTTACCCCCCCCAGTGACTGCCCCAACATCAGTTCTAATTTTTATAGAGGTCTTTTTTGGTAGGTATGTTTTCATTTCAGAGGCATGCCTAACAGAAAAGGCCATATTTCCACCCTACACTGCCCCCTTCTATCCAGCCCTAGCATGCTGTATAAATGCAAGCTATTGACCTTACATAGATGAATGCATTGAATCTTACATTGGATAAAGTGGTAAGAACCAGACTATTCTTGGTTTCGCCTGGGTGGTCCAACAGCTCTATCCATGAAGGGAAAAGTGATATGATTGTGTTTGCCTGTGTGGCCTTCAGGTCTCTGAAAGAACAAGCTGTGCCAATCCCAGGTGTTTGTTGGTGGCGTGTCGCCCAGACTGGCATTAGTCTTGTATATTCAAGTCATGCTCAACTTACAGGTGTGGGGGACATATTTTCTCTGCCAGGTGTGCACATGCCAGAAACCATTAAATAGCCAATATCCCATTCCTGTCTAGATAATATGAATTTCCCTCTGGGAAAAAGCATATTCTATGGTGCATCTTATGTGATTCAGAGAACACATGCAGTATCCTTGATGTGGAGACAGTCCAGTCTTCTTGAAATCTGGGATTTCTTTGCTTTGCCTTTGTGTACCCAGTACTTGTACAGAGTAGGCACTTAATGAATGCTTATTGAATGATATTTATTTGTAGGTCATTCATGTTTTCAAAAGAAAGCTAGCAGTATTGTGGATTAGAGAGGCTTTTTCATAGAGACACTTTTCTCCTGGAGAGCCCTTTCTCCCCACTAAGCCCAATTCCAATTTTTAATCATCAGTATATGTCAATCTCTTAAGGGACATGGACATAGAAAATTAAATTTAATTCATTCTCCTGATAGGGAAGATGTCCTAGAAGAATAGAAATCAAAGGGATGTGGAAGTAATTTCATAGTTAATAACAATTTCATTTGAATAGTGCTTTAAGGTTTATCGAATGTTTTTCTTACTGCAGACCTTTGAAATAAGTGGTGCAAGTTTTATTATTCTTAAAAAATGTGGAAATTAAAACTCGAAAAGTCAAGTAATTTGACTTATGGTCATTCAAAGTTCTGTTTGGATCCTCTCCTCTTTACTATCTCATAGTGATGTCTTCACTTCCCATAGGTGCAATTATCACCCCTATGTGAATCATGGGAAGCTAGGTCTCTCAGTGGATACAGTGCCCAGCTTGGGGTCAGGAAAACCTGAGTTCAAAACAAACTTTAGACACTTAGTAGCTGTGTGATTCTAGGCAGCTCATTTAATCCTATTTGTCTCAGTTTCCTTCTCTGTAAAATGTGCTGGGGAAGGAAATGGCGAAGAATTCTAATATCTTTGCCAAGAAAACCCCAAATGGATCATGAATGGTCAACCATGACTGAAATGAATGAACAAAAACAAATGGATATCCATCTCTATATAACCAACTCTATCCTCTCCACTGAGCTACAGTTATGTACCTCCAACTGCCTCCTAGGTTTCACTAACTAAACAAATTGTAGGCATTTTAAACCTACCATGTTCCCAATAGAACTCATTAATTTTCCTCCCAAACCTTCCCCATGTCTGAAATTCCTTATTACTGTTGAGAGACGCATGGTTTTTCCAGTTACTCAGGCTTACAATCTCAGTTTCATCCTCAATTGTTCATTCACACTCACCCCACCCATCCAATCTGTGGCCATATCTTATTTCTATCCTCCAACATCTTTTCTATACACCCCCTTCAACCCTCTCATTAAACTATGACTTGAGTTCAGAGATTTGTTACTCCTTATCTAGATTCCTGCAATAGATTTTAAAAATTATTCTTCACAGTTCAATCCATCACTTGGATAACAAGAGGATTTTTATTTAGTGCAATTTTGTTCATGTTACCTTTTTGCTCCATGAGTTCCACTGGCTCCCTATTACTTTCATGATCAAATATAAAATCCCTTATTTGACATTTAAAGATCTTTGTAGCCCCTTTCTACCTTTCCAGTCTTCTTATGCCTTCCTCCCCTCTGTGAAGTTTATGATTCAGCTATACTGGCCTATCTGCAGCTCCTCAGACATTACACTTCATTTTTTATCCCCATGCTTTTGAACTATATCAAGTTACTTGCATTTTGGCTTCAATTAGAATATATGCCCTCTGTGGGCAAAGTCTATATATGTATGTATGTTTGTCATTTTTTGTATTCCTAGTATTTAATAGTTGCTGTATAGCCTAGCATATAATGTTTGCTAACTTACTAATGGAGCTTGCAAATATCTACACAGGGTTCATTCTGGGTTTCTTGACTTCTTCTAGCACAGAGAGATGACATTAATGTTTGCGTGTCTGACAATCCTAACTTTGGTTCAATGTATAGCATACTATTATCTTTGGATTTCTTATTGTTAAAATATATACTAAATTATATCATAAAGATGGGTGGAGCACAGGGCCTAGAATCAGAAGGATTCATTATCCTGAGTTCACATCTGGCCTGAACAAATAACTTGACCCTGTTTGTCTCAGTTTCCTAATTTGTAATATAAGCTAGAGAAGGAAATGTGAAATTACTCCAGTATCTTTGCCAAGAAAACGCCAAAGGGGATCATGGAGAGTTGTACATGACTGAAAACAACTCAGCCACAATAATAATGACCTACATTCAAAGGTTTCTGAGTATTCTCCATTTTGCCTTTGGCTGTTATTGGGTTAATAATCAATGTTTTGGGAAAGGTAATATTAGGAATAAGTCATTGTTGTGCTGGGTAAAAGAAAACAGAAATCTTTAACAAGATAGACTTTATACTATGAAATCTCTTGATCAATTTTTTCTGTAGCTTGTAAACCAAAAGAGCTTAAAAGGATAGAAAACAAAATAAAACCCTAACACTGAGTCAAAGCACCCCTGGCATATATCTTTATTTTTAATTTAATTAATATTTAATCAATTATTTTAATTACCCTAATTTTGATTAATTATTTTAACTTAATCTTTTATCCAGAAAGGGAATATACCTTTTCTAGACTGTCTCTGCAATGCTGGTTCAAGCAGAAATGCCAGGTGACTTGAATTAAGTAGTTGCTATAGTCAGAGGAAAATGATTCCTTCTTTCACTTTGTGACTTTGGTAAGTCCTCAGGAAGTTTAACTGAAAAAATTAATGACAGATGGCTCTAGACAACATGCTTCTAATGGTTATATAATCCCATGGGAGGGATGTTTTTACAGTTGATCAACATGGCAATGTCACACTGATCCATCTGTATTCTGGACTTTGTGTGGCAGAGATCTTGTAATTTTAGTTAGACTGGCAGCATCCTGTCTTGGTACAGTTCTGTACTTCTTATTAAAGACTAATTCTCTGGCTTAAAAATATCCAAGGGTACAGACAGAAGAACATACTGAATATCTTGTTTATTTTTTTAGTACTCAATTAAGTTGGGACAGTCAAGACAAGTTGTAAGATGTCACCCTCCTGGCAATTTAGCAGGAGCAACATGTTGCTGGACATGTAATGAAATGCTGAATTATGAAAAACCTGACAAATCTTGTTGGCCACTCTGTTCCAATGACACTTTCAGGGCATTCTTAGCCATCTTCCTCATTCTTTCTAGCTTAACTTTCTGAGTAAGGGTGATGAGGCACAATAGTGTCCACTTCATTGTGGTTTCTGTTCAAAGTTAATTAATCTTGAGGTAAATGCAAGCCTTTTGCCAGAAATGATGATACCAGCAATCATTATGAAGAGCTAAGATTCTTGTAAGAAGAGTTCTGAAATGGAACTAAGAACAATTTGAGAAGTTTATCGATATTGTGAAGTTCTTTCTTTGTAATAATCATATAAAATCAATATGAATTTTTGATCTCTTCCCATAGCCTGGCTATGTCAGACTCAATTACCAGCTTTTATAATTAATTATAATAATATAATGCTATAATTATAATTTTATAATGGTTTCCTGTCAATGCTTTTCTAGGAACAAATAAGACAATATCAAGAAGAAAAACAAAACAACTCGAGGAATTCTGAAAAAGTCTGAAAAGGAAGCAATGGGATCTGTCAGACATTCCAGTTCCCAAGTTCAAGGAAGGAAAAGAGGAATTAGATGGTGTATCTATCCACCAAGTGAAACAAAAGGCCAGGACATGCCCTTCTTCACTAAGAATCAGGTAGACTGATAACTCAACATTATAAACAAAAGCTTAATGGAAGAATTTCAGAAGCGGTACTTGGATCAAGTTCAGAGCAGGAAGGAGAAGTCTGGCAGTAAAGCTGGAAGTGGACTTCCTCAAGATGCTGTGAAATTTGGTGAGACTGTCTTTTGGGGAACAAGTAGAAGGAAACATTTATTTAGTGCCTACTATGTTCTGTGCTTTTACAAATATTATAACCTTTAACCCTCCCAACAGCTCCGAGAGGTAGGTACTGTGGGGATTTCTCTAGGGTCATATGGCTAATAAGTATCTCAAGATGGGGTTTGAGCTCAGTTCTTTCTGACTCCAAGCCAAATGTTTCACCTATCTGCCCCTGGAACTAGAGCTAAGCAAAGAAAATCTAAACAATGACAAGCCTGGCGAGAGGTCTTTGCAGCCAAAGGCTCTCTTGGTCCCCAGGACTGAGCTTTGGGCTTATCTCATCATCTTCAATGTGGGAATGAGAAGAGAGAATATGTTGTATGGGCCTACAAGGAGCTAAAGAAATATAAGCAGCAATTTCTGAAGTGAAGAAAACTCTATAGCTGATATGGGGGAAGTCAACAAATCTATGAAATTAGTACTCAGGAGTGATGGGGATGATTTCAGAACTATTCTCACTTGGATGATTTTACCCCTAATATTTTTTAAGTGACATTCCTACACCATGGGTCTAATCATGTCACTTTCCTACAAAGTAAACTCCAAAGCTTCTCTATTTCCTAGAGAATAAATGCAAATGCCTCTATTAGACATTTTGAACACTTTACAATTTGATTCCAATCTAAAATATTCATTAATCAATCATCAGTAAATAAGTAGATACCGAATTTTTTCTAGATATATTTATTTATTTTAGTTTTCAACACTTACTTTTATAAGATTTTGATTTCCATTTTTTCTCCCTTCATCCTCTTCCACAACAAGCAATCTGATGTAGGTTATGCCTGTACAATCATATTAAACATGTTTCCATATTAGTTATATTGTGAAAGAAGAATCTGAACAAAAGGGAAAAATCACAAGACAAAAAAAGTGAAATTAGTATCCTTTGATCTATATTTAGACTTTATAATTCTTTCTCTAAATGTGGATAGCATTTTCTATCACAAGTGTTTTAGAATTATCATACATTATTTACATCATTAGCTCAGAAGAGCTAAGTCTATCAAAGTTGATCATCGTGCAATGTTGCTGTAACTGTGTCCAATATTCTCCTGGTTTTGCTATCTTACCTCAGCCTCAGTTCATATAAGACTTTCCAGCTTTTCCTAAAATACACCTGCTTATCATTTCTTCTAGAACAATAATATTTCAGTATGTCCATATACCACAATTTGTTCAGTTATTCCCCAATTGATGGGCATACTCTTGATTTCCAATTCTATGGCAAGAACTTTAAACATTTTTATACATATGGGTCCTTTTCCTTTTTTACAACCTCATTGAGAGATAGAAGTAGCATTGGTATTGCTGGCTCAAAGGGTATGCACAGTTTGATAGCCCTTTGGGCAAAGTTCCAAACAGCTCTCCAGATTGGTTGGATTTCACAATTCCATCAACAAGGTCTTAGTATTCCAATTTTCCCATATCAGGAAATATTTATTATGCACCTAATATGTGAGAGGCTCTGTGCTAATTGACAGTGGCATAATGACAGTGGCAATAATAAAGAGACAGATAGTCTCTGTGCTCAAGGAACTTATATTATATAAAGGAAAGAACACCTAAGCATACATAGTAGTAGCAGGATGGAATAAAGTTCTCTGCCTGGAGTCAGAAAGACAGATCTTCCTGAACTTAAATCCAGCCTCAGACACTTACTCCCTGTGTAATCCTAAGCTAGTCACTTCATCCTGTTTGCCTCAGTTTTCTCATCTAGAAAATGAGTTAGAGAAGGAAAGGGCAAACCACTCCAATATCTCTGCCAAGAAAACCCCAAATGTGATCATGAAAAGTGGGACACAATTGAACAACAAAAATAAAATATATAGAAATATATATAGCAATAATATAATAAATAATAAAATATATGGAAATATAATAGCAATAAATTTCAAGGGGCTTTAAGGGAGACCCTGGCTGCTGGGATCAATTATAAAGGGCCAAGAAAATGTAAGAATTTCCTTCTGTAAAACATGATTTCTCCATCAATAAAAAACGTGGATTTCTCAATCAGTTTTTCACACAAGTATCCCCTCTACACCCAGTTAAAATCTAGGAACATTTTGGACCCTATCCTATTTGATCAATCTGAAGAGTTGGGTCTCTTTCCTAAGTTCAGATTTGATTATCTTGCTTCTTTATTCAATAAACATCAGTGTCCCATTACCTTTTGGTATAAACTCCTCTATGTGGCTTTTAGGACTCCTCACAATCTGGCCTTAACATAGGAGTATGCTGGTAAATATTTAATAATCAGGTTGGAAGAAGGGGAGATGTTTGCACACATATAAACACTTTTAAGTTTAATTGGCATTATACCCACTTTTTAAAATAGATAATGAACAAAATCATAAAGCAAGCCCTCATTAGCATCATTGATTTCTGAAGTGTAAATATTTTTACTGAAAATTTAACAATGCACTCTCCAACATTAGCTGTTCTCAAACCTAACTTTTCCACCTGATTCTCCATTCCTCTTCTTCCTGCACTCTGCAATTCAGGCAGACCAACCTTCTTGCTGCTCCCCACAAAGTATACTTTATCTCTGCTTTCCATCCCTCATTCCCAAAATCTATTCCTCCTCCCTTTTATCTCTGAGAATCCCACATTTTTTTCAAAATTTAGCTCAAATACCACATTTTTACATAAGATCTTTTCTGAGTTCTAGTCAAATTACCTTATATTTTAAAATTTTATATTTTGTACAAACTTTTATACTCATCATATACATTGTCTTCTCTGATAAAATATAAGTTCCTTTAAGGCACAGATAATATAATTTTTATCTTTGTACTCTAGAACCTACTCATTGACTGACATGTAATAGCTATTTAGTAAATACTTACTGATTAATGAAATCTTTTTTATTCCTCAGTTATGATTTTAAAACATTTTTATTATAAGGTTAATCATCAAAAATGATTTTTAATATATAAAGAACAAAAAAACATAAAGCCATGAATTTCAGTTATATTTAATTTTTAAAGTACATATTAAATTTGATATAGAAAGAAAAAATTGCCCTACTTATACTATCCCCTTCCAAACTTTTTTTTTGTTTCTGTATATTTTTAGAAATGCCTTCTTGTTGTTTTTTTCTTTTTCTTATGAGGCATCTCTATTACTATCCACTAACTTGTCCTCCCCATTCTCTGCCAAATAGAATGTTCCTTTATAATAAATAAATTTAGTCAAACAAACCAAAATAGCAGCAAACTTGTCATGGAACTGGCATAATATAATCAGGGATCCAAAGTGACAAAATGACCTCGGGCATCAGTATTATATCCCATTCTTTTGAATCACTTTAGATATAATCAGTGAGTAAAAGACTCCAGCATTGGATATATGTTGACGTAATTAATGGCGTAAGCTTATCTATAGAAAAAAATTCAAAACAAGATGTGATTTCCACACATTGTAAAGGCCTAGATGGTGGTGGACATTCTTGACCTCCATAATAACAGCAGGGCTTCTTTGTTGATTTGGACACAGTTGTACTCTATGACATTGTCATTAAAATAATGAGCAATTACTGCCTCAGTGCCGTCTGACCTTTGGGGGCTAAGCATAGTTCCAACATTGGAGGAAAAGATGTTTTGTATTAATTGTAAGGCAATAATATATCAAACATTTTGCAAAACATTCTCATGATGGTGAATTTAGCACAAGAGATTATTTTTTCCTGCAGGAGAAATGATGTAGCAATGGCTCCATTCAGTAGAAGAAATATCTGATAGAAACTGAGTGTACATACAATGTCCTAGCCAAGTCATTCATGGAAAGTTATACCTGTATATGAAGAAGAGTTGGTTCATTAATGGGATATCCGGAAGAGGATTCAGAACCATTGAAGTTATTTGAATTAGCTTCAACATACAAACTTGTTCTGGATGCAAGAAGCTTCACTAGATCATAATGTATGGCTGGAAGGGCCCTTTCGGATCAATGATTCTAACACTATCATTTTAAAGTTAAGGAAACTGAAGCCATAGGAAAAGTAAGGTGACTGGCTCAAAGTCACAGAACTATTAAGTATCTGAGGAAGGATTTGAACCTCAATTTTTCTAATTTCAGGTTCAGTGCTATATCAATTTAATAGAGTTGATACTCTTATTATATTGAAATTTACTTGTTTTCAATGATTTTCTGATGAAGAGAGCCATCCACACCCAGAGAAGACTGTGGGAAATGAATGTGGTTTACAACATAGTATTTTCACTCTTTTTGTTGTTTGCTTGCACTTCATTTTATTTCTCATTTTTTCCTGTTTGATTTGATTTTTCTTGTGCAGCAAGATAATCATATAAACATGTATGCATATATTGGATTTAACATATATTTCTACCATATTTAACATATATTGAATTACTTGCCATCTAGGGAGGTGGTAGGAGAAGGGGGGAATTGAAATGTAAGGTTTAATGATGAAAAATTATCCATGCATATGTTTTGGAAATAAAAAAGCTTTAATTTAAAAAAAAAAAAAGATTTACTTGTTTGGGAATGTTCCACCTTCCCCCCCCCAATCTCAGCTTTTAAATGCATCTAACTATTACTTCTGGTCCTATCATAGCAGATACTATGCATGGATACCTATGGGATACATGATCATAATGCTTTAAAATATCTTATTTCAGATGGAGTGACTACTACCAGTAATGCTGTGTTAGATTAAGAAAGTAGCATAAGAGGTCCTAATCATGCATTTTTTTTTCTATTTTTTGTCAAATAATTCACGTATTGAATTGATATGATTTTTTTATTGAGGTGCTTCCATGAGCTTATTCTTTATTGATACCATGGTTAAAACATCACCAAAATGTGGTGTTACATTTATAATCATTGAAATTTGAGTCTCCAGGACACATTGGAAAATTAATAGAAATAATGGAAATTCTAAATCAAAGGTGTTCTTCGCAGAATATCTTTTGGTGAGTGATTGTTCAGGTAGGGTTTACAAAGACCTTTCTCTCCAATAAATTAACATGGGCATAATAAACATTTATTGATAACCAATTATATTAAAAACTATGCAAAAAAAGAAACAGCAAAATAGTATCTGTCTTCCTGGAGCTTTTATTTTATAGTAGTAATGACAAGAAATTGATTGGCTTCAGATATTGAAAATGGGTGCAGCTGAAGTGGCTTATTCATATCACATACATGGATTTCATGAGACACTATTTTACTATGAGACATTTTTATAGGAATAATTGTGTTACCCATGGTATCAGTATAACTAGTTCAAAGACCCTTTCAGTAGACATCCAAATATCTTAATTGTTCCTCTTGAAAAGTACATTTCTAGCTTTCAAGTGAATTGATGCAATGGAAGAAACTAGCTGGAATTCTCATAAGGCCCCTTTTTATACATTTCCAGATAGAAATCTGTTCACAGTTCTCTATAGTTGGACTGCTCAAATTTCCCAGACACCAATTTCTAAAGTGAACCAATTTCTCCCAGAGAGGCTTTGCTTTGATGAATGAATTTTTCTTCATGAAGTTCTTGTCCTAAGCACTCTTAATTTAGCTTTCAGCAATATTAGGCAGCCATCATTATAATCTTGAAGAATACATAGGGCCATCAACAACTTTGGCAACTATGATTTAGTGAGAAAATATCTTGAAAGGCATCTTTAACAATTTAGTGATTCACCACAAGTGAAATCAATTACCACCTTTCACTGATGGGCATTTATGAGAATTGTTGCAAATACTGCAGGATCCTATGGCATCTTACTATGAACATTTTGAATATGATACAACTCCTGCGTTTCATTTTCACAGAAATAATTAAGATCACATGATACCAGGTGATAGAAAGTGCTATAACATTCCTAGCCTTCATTTTGATAGATTTTAAATGGCATATTTTTTCAAGATGGCTTCTCTTGTAGAGTTGTTAATGATTCCTCTAGGGAAGCACTTCAGGACATACATTATTCTCTCTTCCCAGCTAGCCATTCTTGGAATCTTTGAGCAATGGCTGATGGGATGTAGGTCAAATCTCATTTTAAACCCTGATAATTTTGTTTGAGAAAGAAAAAGGCAGATATTTAATGAGGAGCTGCAAACACATGGACATAAGAAAATTTTCTGTTCACAAGTATGCATTCCAAAAATGTTTTCTATTAAACTCAAAATATGATTCTAAGTAATAATACTTAAGATATAGATAGATAAGTGATTCTCAAAAGAGGAAGGCATTAAGCATATTACCTGTTGTTGTACAGATCTTGATACATCCTCTCAGAAGAAAAAAGAACTATTCAAGGGCTACTCTTGAGATGCAGAGCTGCTTCCTCTAAAGTGACTAACAGGCAAGTAAAAGAACTGGAGAGAGAAGCAAAACTTCAGGATGTATCTTCCTTATGTTTTTTCAATTTCTGCTCAAAACAAGAGGTTCATATCCTGTTCTTCAATAGCTTCTCAAGGTTGAAAAGTCACCTTTTACATGTTCATTCCTATGCTAACTCTGAATACCAAAAGGGGTGCAGTCTCTTTTTAAGCTTTGAATTGAGAAGGCTGAGACTTGTTGATGACAGTGGTCACATGATCCATTTCCTTCTTCCCCTATTCCCTTTCCTTTCTACGATTGATTATTCTGGCTGATTCTGAGAATGAGAGAGGTACACTATTCTCCTTTCCATTCTCAATAGGTAAAGGTAGTAAGCTATTCACCAATAATTATAATATTGATAAGTATAGCTTAGTGGACAGGCTCCTAACACGATTGACATTCTAAAATTTTGAATTTACATTGTTGTGACTCTCTGTGTAGGAGTGAATGTCTCTGATGTGAGCTGCTGATATTAATGGAGAAAGCATCTTTCTGGTTCTGATAATCTTGTTGGAAACAGCTCTGTTAATATATCATAGGCAGTGCTTCTATTGTTGTTGTCCAGTTGTTTCATATGTCCAATTCTTAGTAGCCCTATTTGAGTTTTTTTTTGTTTTATATATATATATATATATATATATTTTATTCATTTTTCCAAATTATCCCCTCCCTCCCTCCACTCCCTCCCCCCGATGGCAGGTAATCCCATACATTTTACATGTGTTACAATATAACCTAGATACAATATATGTGTATAAATACCATTTTCTTGTTGCACATTAATTATTAGCTTCCGAAGGTATAAGTAACCTGGGTAGATAGACAGTAGTGCTAACAATTTACATTCGCTTCCCAGTGTTCCTTCTCTGGGTATAGTTATCTCTGTCCATCATTGATCAACTGGAAGTGAGTTGGATCTTCTTTATGTTGAAGATTTCCACTTCCATCAGAATACATCCTCATACAGCATTGAAGTGTACAGCGATCTTCTGGTTCTGCTCGTTTCACTTAGCATCAGTTGATGTAAGTCTCTCTAAGCCTCTCTGTATTCCTCCTGCTGGTCATTTCTTACAGAGCAATAATATTCCATAACCTTCATATACCACAATTTACTCAACCATTCTCCAATTGATGGACATCCATTCAACTTCCAGTTTCTAGCTACAACAAAAAGAGCTGCCACAAACATTTTGGCACATACAGGTCCCTTTCCACTCTTTAGTATTTCTTTGGGATATAATCCCAATAACAGCAATGCTGGGTCAAAGGGTATGCACAGTTTGACAACTTTTTGGGCATAGTTCCAAATTGCTCTCCAGAATGGCTGGATTCTTTCATAACTCCACCAACAATGCATCAGTGTCCCAGTTTTCCCACATCCCCTCCAACATTCATCATTATTTGTTCCTGTCATCTTAGCCAATCTGACAGGTGTGTAGTGGTATCTCAGAGTTGTCTTAATTTGCATTTCTCTGATCAGTAGTGATTTGGAACACTCTTTCATATGAGTGGAAATCGTTTCAATTTCATCATCTGAGAACTGTCTGTTCATATCCCTTGACCATTTATCAATTGGAGAATGGTTTGGTTTCCTATAAATCAGGGTCAGTTCTCTATATATTTTGGAAATGAGACCTTTGTCAGAACCTTTCCTTTTAAAAATATTTTCCCAATTTGTTACTTCCCTTCTAATCTTGTTTGCATTAGTATTGTTTGTACAGAAACTTTTTAGTTTGATGTAATCAAAATCTTCTATTTTGTGATCAATAATGATCTCTAATTCTCCTCTGGTCATAAATTCCTTCCTCCTCCACAGGTCTGAGAGGTAGACTATTCCCTGTTCCTCTAATCTATTTATGATCTCATTCTTTATGCCTAAATCATGGACCCATTTTGATCTTATCTTGGTATATGGTGTTAAGTGTGGGTCCATATCTAATTTCTGCCATACTAATTTCCAGTTTTCCCAACAGTTTCTTCTGAATAATGAATTTTTGTCCCTAATGTTGGTATCTTTGGGTTTGTCAAAGATTAGATTGCTATAGATGTACCCTTTTTTGTCCTTTGTATCTAATCTGTTCCACTGATCTACCGTTCTATTTCTTAGCCAGTACCAAATGGTTTTGGTGACTGCTGCTATATAATAGCTTTAGATCAGGTACACTTAGACCACCTTCCTCTGACTTTTTTTTTCATTAGTTCCCTTGCAATTCTCAACTTTTTATTCTTCCATATGAATTTTGTTGTTATTTTTTCTAGGTCATTAAAATAGTTTCTTGGGAGTCTGATTGGTATAGCACTAAATAAATAGATTAGTTTGGGGAGTATTGTCATCTTTATTATATTCGCTCGGCGTATCCAAGAGCACTGAATGTCTTTCCAATTATTTAAATCTGACTTCATTTTTGTGGCAAGTGTTTTGTAATTTTTCTCATATAATTCCTGACTATTCTTGGGTAGATGGATTCCCAAATACTTTATACTCTCAACATTTGTTTGGAATGGAATTTCTCTTTGTATCTCTTGCTGTTGCATTTTGTTGGTGATATATAAGAATGCTGAGGATTTATGTGGATTTATTTTGTATCCTGCCACTTTGCTAAAATTCTGAATTATTTCTAATAGCTTTTTAGCAGAGTCTTTGGGGTTCTCTAAGTATACCATCATGTCATCTGCAAAGAGTGATGGTTTGATTTCCTCATTTCCTACTCTGATTCCTTGAATCTCTTTCTCGGCTCTTATTGCCGAGGCTAGCGTTTCTAGTACTATATTGAATAGTAATGGTGATAGTGGGCAACCTTGTTTCACTCCTGATCTTACTGGGAAAGGTTGCAGTTTATTTCTATTGCATATTATGCTTACTGAAGGTCTTAAATATATGCTCCTGATTATTCTAAGGAATAATCCATTTATTCCTATACTCTCAAGGGTTTTTAGTAGGAATGGATGTTGGATTTTGTCAAATGCTTTTTCTGCATCTATTGAGATGATCATATGGTTTTTATTAATTTGATTATTAATATGGTCAATTATACTAATAGTTTTCCTAATATTAAACCAGCCCTGCATTCCTGGTATGAATCCTACTTGATCATAGTGTATTATCCTGGAGATGATTTTCTGAAGTCTTTTTGCTAATATCTTATTTAAGATTTTAGCATCAATATTCATTAATGAAATTGGTCTATAATTTTCTTTCTCAGTTTTTGATCGACCTGGTTTAGGTATCAGTACCATGTCTGTGTCATAAAAGGAGTTTGGTAGGACTCCTTCATTCCCTATTTTTTCAAATAGTTTATATAGCATTGGAGTTAGTTGTTCTTTAAATGTTTGGTAGAATTCACATGTAAATCCATCTGGTCCAGGGGATTTTTTCCTGGGGAGTTGATTAATAGCTTGTTCTATTTTTTTTTTCTGAAATGGGACTATTTAAGCAATTTATTTCCTCCTCTGTTAATCTAGGAAGCCTATATTTTTGGAGGAAGTCATCCATTTCACTTAAGTTATCAAATTTATTGCCATAAAGTTGGGTAAAGTAACTCCTTATTATTTCTTTAATTTCCTCTTCATTGGTGGAAAGATCCCCCTTTTCATTTGTAAGACTGACAATTTGATTTTCCTCTTTCTTTTTTCTGATCAGATTTACCAAAGGTTTATCTATTTTATTGGCTTTTTCATAAAACCAACTCTTGGTTTTATTTATTAATTCAATAGTTTTTTTACTTTCAATATTATTGATTTCTCCTTTTAATTTTTGTATTTCAAGTTTAATTTTTGGTTGGGGGTTGAGTTTTTCTTTACAAAGACCCTGGAGTCAGTTGCCATTTCTTTCTCCAGCTCATTTTACAGATGAAGAAACTGAGGCAAACAGCGTTAAGTCATTTGCCCAGAATCACCTAACCAGTAATCCAGGCTGGATTCAAACTCAGAAAAATTCATGTTATCCACTCCAAGCCCAGTCCCCTATCCTTCCCACCATCTAGCTGTCCAGTGCTTCTAATTAGAAACTTTAATTTCTCTGGCATGTGATGATGTCATCTTACTGGTTTGTTTCCCCTCCTACCCTTGGCTATTATAAATATTGAAGTTGGTTCACTTAAAAGGTAGCTTTAGAAGACTTCATTATAAACTTCACAGACCAAATGTTCCCACAAAGAAAATCTCCCAAATTGAAATGTTCAGAGAGAGTATAGCTTTGGAAAGATAAGCAATAACCCCTCCCCATAAATCCATTGACTCCATTTATTAAATTCAGATCTTTAAATGGTGGTTAATGAACTGGATTACAGAGGGTCCCACATTGGCCTACATTTCTATGAGATGTATCTTTTCACTAATTCTACAGGTTCACTGGCTGTCTTAATGTATGTGAAGCAGGACTGGTGAATAGATCTTATATAGATAAACTGCTGGGCTCCACAAATTATTAGAAGCCTTTTATTTCATTTGCATCGAGACAGAACAAACCTCTCAAGTTTTGAATCTTAAACATCAAGATGAATGACAACAAACTCTTCAATGACCCCAGTCAACCATTTAATTTTTTGTTCTATATTCATGTTTTATTTATACTCTTTCTCTTTTACATTGCTGTCTCTTCTCAGTGACTCCTCATGACTCCTTTAAGAGAATCCTCACAACAACAAAAAGTGCAGCTAAACAAAATGAATCCATATCTTGGCAATGTCTGACAGAGTGACTACTAAAGGTCTAAGACCTCTTTCCTAGGAGAAAGAATCCATGATTCACCAAGAGTTCAATGGTCTTGTGAATGAAGCCATATACTCACTGAAGTGAACATAATTCTGAGCTCTTTCAATGTTGTGTACACTTTGCATTGTAATCATTATATAAATGTTCTCCTTTTTTTAGATACTTCACTTATATCAATTTACATGAATCCTTCCAGGTTTCTCATATTAGTTATTTCTTATGGCAAAATAATATTCTGTTATTTTAACATACCAGAATTTGTTCAGCCATTCCCTGATTGTTTCTAATTTTTTGTTAACACAAAAGTACAGCTACAAAATTTTATATACATATTTAATATTCTATGTATATTTATACATGTATATATGTGTATATACATATTTATATATGAATACACATGTGTATGTGTGTATGTGGGCATGTGCACTTGCCAAAGTCTATTTTACAGAGACCTCACACAGGGTAAGTGCTCAGATGATGGTCAGAAAATGATATACTCAAGGACACTCTCAAGGTCTTTTAAGAACTTTAGAATTGGTTGACTGACATGGGTGGCACAGGACTGCCCAGCATGGCATGCCCTCATCAGAGAAGGTGCTGTGCTCAGTAAGCAAAGCAGAATTGAATTAGCTCAAAAGAAATGTGAGATGTGCAAAGTTAGAGAAATCACCCCAAATGTTTGTGACCACTTGTGGTAGAGCATTCCGAGTTCGTGTTGGTCTGGTCAGCCACAGACATACTGTTAACTTGATTTTAAGATAGTGATGTCATTTTGGTCCTCTTCAAGAACAAGGACAACAATGCATGTATACATCCATTCATTCATGTACATTTATAGTACATATACAATTACATATTGCAACTTTCCCTATCATGATTTCAATGTATCACAAGGCAGCAAAAGAAATTAAATAGGAATTTTTGTTGGAATTTCTGTGGAAGTCACAGATAACATACAAAGGCCAGTAGATGACAAGAAAGTTTAGAATTTCAGAATTGCATAAAATATATGTGTGGTTTTGTATAATGTCAAAACATTTTGTCTTTTAATACTGTGATAATTCAGACTTCTTCTCTGGTATGAAGGAAGAACTAAAAAATTTTATGTAGATTTTCCAGATTATTTGGGTGCCATGTCCCTAACCCCTACAATGTGGAAGGGATAACTGTGAACAACCAGTTAGCCATTTTAAATGTAAATTTTTTTAACCCACTCTCTGTATTAAGGCTTCTATACCATCGAAGACAGAAATCTTTTTTGTTACCTTCTAGGAGATTTTATGACCTTCCTTGATCAGATCTTAATTGAGGACTATGACCAATTCTATATCATGCAACTTAAGATGTGAAGAAAACTGTGAAGACACAGAGGAAAAGCAAAAAAAGAATTGAGAAACAGGACTTAAAAACAAAAGTAAAAGACATATTTTAAAAATTTAATTTGAAGCATAAGAGGGTTTGTGAGGGAATTAATGATAGGTTTTAGCTTTATTAGAGATCATTCTAGAGTGAAATGGTGACCAGCTGTTTTCATTTTCCCTTGGTGGCAGAACAAAGGTCCCTAGGTTTAAATTAAAGCACAAAGAATGGAAGTTAGATTCAGGGAAAATAGTTTTGCCTATAAGGGGGAAAAAGATCCTTGGAGAATTTAGAGACAGAGAGAGATCAAGGCATTTTCTTTCCTAGATTCTTCTTATTAAGACTCAGATAAACATTTAACCATTTAGAATGATTTGCCAGCTGGTCCATCTGCATTAAAGTAGAAGGCTGGACAAGCTGACCTCTTGGGGCCCAAGTTAGTCCTCAGTTAGAATGCCATTCACAGTTTTTGTGACCTGGAACTCTGGAAAGTGATGAATTCCCCTTAAGCTCCCCGTTGGCTTGGATTTGAGATGAAAAACAATTGGGCAGGAGGGTGGTAAATGGTAAGCAAATCAACCAAAATATAATTTCCGTGTTTGCAGGAGTTGATGGCTTACTGAAGTAACTGATTTATGACACAATGTTTTAATTTGATCTGGCATTACAAGGATAAATTATTGAGTGCTAATTGTATGTTGATAAGTTGTTCCTGTTGAAATTTATTCCTTCCTCTGGTTGTGTTAATTGGGGTGTGTTGGATAGTAAAGGGGAACTGTTACTTGCTGACTGGTTTATACCAGTGCCAGAAACCTGTATTTTAGCAGTATTCACTTTGGTCAAATAAGACTACCTATTGGGATAACGGAATTTCTTCTCTACGTGTATTCCCTCTGCCACCCTGGTTGTTTAAAAGTAACTTCCTTTTCTTGTTCCCTACTTTATATTTGATGAATTAAATAACCGATGGCATAAAGTAGGATCAGAAACTGGTAAGATAACATGATGAAAAACTAAATAAATATGTATGTGCATATATATGATATATATGATTATAAATTTCATTTTATTCTAACAATAGACTTGAGAAGTAGGAGCTATTGTTATCCCCATTTTACAGAAGAGGAAACTGAGACATATAAGATTAAGAATCACACAAATGGTAAGTGTGTTTTGAACTTAGATCTTCCTCTCTGCATGTCTAGTGTTCTATTCCTTACCTAGCTGCATGTATAAATATACATATATATATAATATACATTTTATACACATAAATATACATGCATACATTTACATATCTGTATAAGTATATTTGTATCATACATATATACATATATAGCTGTTGATATTTATATATATACATATATATGCATATATATGTCAATAAAGTTTATTAAGTGTCAGTTATGTACCAAGCATTATTCAAAACAGAATAGTTATAAAAGAAAGCAAATTAGTGCTTGAGGAGCTCAAAACTCTAATAATATATATTATATTTTATGTATATGCATATGAATATGTAGTTGTACATACACATTCGTTATATGTATACAAGGTATAAAAAAAATTAGTGTATTTTTTAACATTGAACATTAACTTTAACTTTAATTGAATTAAAATCAGAATTGGAACACTTCTCTATATTGTAGTGTTCCCCCTCTTTCCCCATCTCTGCCTTGTGTTACATAATGGAAGGCCTTCTCCTATTAGTCATGAAGACTCTTTTAACTGACTGCTGAGTGAAAAACTCTATATATATTCTAAAAAAGTAATCCCGGACCACTACTTCCTGTTGTGTTTATGATGTAAGAATAAATTTTTAAAGGGGAGGAAGGCACTCTCTTCCCTTCTACCACAACAAGTTCCTGGCTTCTTTGGCTATTATATAGTTGGATTTCATTTTCCTTCTATATCAAATCAGAAGAAATACAATAGAGGGGCTAGTGATGGGATTGGGAGCCCCATACTGGTCCTCTACTCTTATTTTACTTTTCTTGAGGGAGGTTAACAGAAAGAAGAGATTTGAGGAGCAAATTGTCCCTTTAGTATGGCCTCAGAGTTCTCACTTAGCACACAGTTAAGAGTTCTTGGGGCTAATAGTTGGTTCCATCTCCAAGTTGGTGCTGGGCTCTTGTTAACATGAATAAATCTTGAGGAATTAGTTCCCTTTACCAGTAACTGTTCTGCAACTATTTATGGTCTCAGAAAATTATCTGGAGTATTAAGAACTTAAGCAACTTAATCAAAATCACAAAGCTCTTGTTATTGAGTCATTTTTTTCAGTCATGTCCTATTCTTGATGATGCTATTTGGGGTTTTCTTGGCAAAGATACCAGAGTAGTTTGCCTTTTCCTTCTCCACCTCATTTTACAGATGAGAAAACTGAGGCAAACAGGGTTAATTGGCTTGTTCAGAGTCACACAGCTAGAAAGTGTGGGATGCCCCCATTTGAATTCAGATCCTCCTGCCTGCAGACCCAGTGTTTTATCTATTGTGCCACTCAGCTGCCTTCTTCACAAAGCTGTTATGTGTCAGAAGTGGGACTCAAACCCATATTCACCTGAATTTAAAATCTTCTATCTTTATTTCACTGAAACTTAACTCCATCATAGAGCAAGCCTCTTTGCAGGTATGAGTAGCAAACAATGACTTCTGAGTCAGTGATAGTAGTGCTGCTATACCTTCTTCCCCACCTAATCCACCACTTCTGTCTTTCTCGGAAACTTGGGTGGCGATTGGACAGAACAGTCCAAGACTGGATGTGGTAGGTCTGGCAGATCTCCAAATTTTGAGCCAGCCGGCTCTCACAGCCAGGAAATCGAATAACTCAGAGAGGGGTAAACAGGTACCATAAATCAAAGGCATGAAGCCATGTCTTGAGTCTAAGACAAAAGCATATGTGGGGAGAAATAAAGAAGCTAGTACAGCTTTAGAAAAGCTGGGCACATTAGAATTATATTTAAGAGATCAGAATACGACAGAGTGAGGCCAGGCAGAGTGCAAGGAGCTAGAACAAGGTCTGCAGCCCTAGCAAAGAAAATGTAAATGTTTCAGTTGAGTGGGCTGGGCATCTAAATCTTTGGTCATTTTCCCTTGAACCTATTACTTTACAAAGTTAAACACAAACCTTTCACAGAGGAAATGTGTCATGCTAAAAACAACATCTTAGGTCATCTTCCTGGGTTTATGACGCCCACTTTAATTAACTAGCTAACAGCTGTGCTTGCCTTACAAGTAACCAAAGTAAATTCACTGAAATCTCATTATAACACAGTCCATGCTGTGGGGCATCTCCATAGGTGATGCTGCCTGTGACAGATCTTTTGGTACTTAAGGAATGAAGCTCTTTTGGATGGGTCTAAAACATACCTCTTGTATACTGAATTCCTTTCTATCAAGGAAATGGTAACAAATTTCCCCCATAATTTTTTGAGTAGGAAAATTGGCTAAACTATCTTATCATGAATAAACATAAGTATGTTTTTCTTTTTTTTTTTTTTTTGCAAAGACATTTAGTGAAATGGCATAAGAAAAGTAGCTGTGAAACATTCTTTCCATAGATATGAGATATATACTCCCAGAAATATATATTATTTGACATATACACATACACACAAACTGAGGCAAATTGTCTCTAATACAGTTTTTTTCTAAGTCAGTCTATATGGGTTAGATTCTATGCTACATGTTAGGGATAAAAAACAATAGAAAAGATAGTTCCTGCTGTCAAGGAACTCACAGTCTAATGGAACCTACCAATATTCTGTTGTTATACTACATGGCTCCTGCCAGGCCAACTTCTTGTTAGTTTTCCCTATCATGATGTTCTCCCAGGAACAGCCCCTCTGGACAAATGGATATTGAGCTTTTTTCTGCTCCTAGTTTTGAGCTCTAGCTAAAGTCCTTAGAATCTCTTCCTTATGAAAAGAGTAGTTTCTGCTATGCAAAATTGTTGTTTTTAAATAGCTCTTTTATAAAAATAATCATTTTAGCCATAGATCAGCAAAGTCCTCCAGAGATGAGAGTGGAGGGGGACTTATGGATTTTTTTCTGCCTTCTATCACATAGAATGACATGTCTTATTCCTGTAACTCTTTTAATACTCTTATCCTAGCTCTCTCTCAAAATGGAAAGTTTGGTCTCCAGATAACAACTATATTTTCTCCTCAAAGTACTAGATGATACCCCTGAAGTCTTGAGGATATCTTTCTATTGGTTCAAGCCCCTATTCGTATATAGGCTCAAGCTTCTATTCCCATATCTTCTCCCTATTATAAATTACTCAATGCCAGCTAGTGATTAATGCCTTCAATATCATCAAACCAATTTTTTAATATTTATTACTATAGTAAAATACAGCAGCAAAAGTAGAAAATATTTTATAAAAAATTCTCTTGGTCCCTGGGATATTTGTTTAAATTTAAATAAGTTCCTATAAAAGCATTCATTCCACCAAGTTTACTTTCAAAAAGTGGCTTGAACAATAAATGAGTCACTCTTTTGTTTGTAGGATGCAGTATCTTGACATTGTTCTGTTGTTGGGAATGAGACAAGAAAATCACTTCTCAGAGTTTACTGGGAGTACCAAGTCTGGCTTCCAATTTTGTCATCTTCTCTTGACTTAGTGGTGATAGGGTGGCCCCCTACCAGAAGCTTAGAGAAGTTTATATTCCTCTTACAAACAATCACAGAATTACTAGACTGTTAAGGCCTTTTGTTTGCATGAACATTCAATTATGCCATATTTAAAAATTAAAAAGCTTATTCTTCAGTACATGCTAAGCATATGAGAAATAGATAGAGAAAACCTTTACTTTGTACAGGAGTGCTTGCTCCCTCCATTTCTGCCATTATCACAAATTTCCAGGACTAGGTCCACCATAACTGCATGCTCCCAGAACTGGGTTGTTTTTTTTTTTTTTTTTGGCCACTCTCTTAATTATGTTCTTTCCTCTTTTATGAATTTCATCATAAATATTTAGGAAGTGAGGTAAAAAGAAGGGGAAACTATATGACTTGCTGAGAGGGAAATTAGGAGAGGGAGTTAGGGGAATCCAAGGAACATGATAGAGAAGACAGTTGGCCAGACTCTTTGAGAGCTTCTCTTGTGAGCAACTGACCCTTCTAAAGCTCAGGTGTGACTTTCTCTGGATAATAAATATCAATGAGAATCTGTCATTCTCTTTTCAACATTGTGTATAAAACCAAGGCAGAAAAGATGCTTTATTAAAAGATGGCCTTTCTGAATCCATTTGCAGAGGCAGTTGAGGAAAAATAGGCTTCTGTCTGTGTAGTTGTCTCTTTCCCTGGCTGTGTTTCTCTTTACAACCAACCTTAAGTACTTTTTTAAAGGTAGATCTAGGAAAATCACATTTTATTCTTCTTATTAGTTTTTGCCTAACTGCTCTGAAGCCCTTGATTTTCAAGTAGAAGGAACCAGTCCCTCATCTGAGGGAGGTAAAATAACTTAATTACAAAGGTTAGTGAGTGAATTAGTGGCCAGACCAGCACCAGAATCAAAGCATCAAGGAAGTACTTTTTCTATCGCATCCTGCTCTGAAGAACAATTAAAGGAGAAAAGAGCTCTTCTGTCACTAACCACCTATATGACTAGGTAGGTTTTGGGTTTCTCTAAGTTCATTTTCATCACTTAGAAAACAAGAAGATTAGACTTGGTGGCCTCAAAGTTCCTTTCAAATTTAAGATCTATGGTCCTGTGATTCAGGAGACAGATTATTCCATTCCTGACTTATTATTTGAGCATTTTGCCGTTAAGAGAGCAAATTGAGTGGGCAGTCTTAGAAACGGAGACCTCGATTTAGTTCTACTGCTGTTTTTGGCATGATCTTAATTAAGTCACTTGATGGCTCTCTTTCCAATCATAAGATGGGGTTAATAATAATGATGACTTCTCACTTTATAGCGAATAGGAACTTAGAATCTAAAGTGGACTTTGACTGAGGTCCAAGGTGCCATAAAACATATTTACTATTCAATTTCATCACCATCATCATGACCACCACCATCACCACCACCACTACCATCATCAATGGTATTGTCAAGCATTCTAAAGTGCCTTAAGTGTGTGTTTTGCAGCTTGATACTTTCCTACAGGACAAATCACATGGCCTTAGCTGTCTCCTCTTTCAGCAAATTTGACAGGGCCATTCACTGAACCTCGTTTATCCTCATGTAATTATTTCTATCCATGACAACTGTCATACATCTGCTGCCAGGAGTTGTGCTCATCCACCCAGATTTAGGAGTTATGATGGAGCTAATAAGGGCAGATGACATTAATGTGTACAGTCAATGAAATACATTGTAATAAATTTAGTTGATTTAAGTTATTAGCTATGAAAAAAGATTTGAGGATGGCTCATGGTGACAAGGGGGTGAAACTTGGCATTTTTCTTTGAATCTGAGGCTTGATACTCATCCAAAATGGCTTGTTCCCTTTGACCTTTTCAAATTTCTCTCCCTTATTCTGGTTCTTCTCTTGCATAGTTGCAGGGGTAGATGAATGCTGGGGATATGTGGGCAGAGGAATGCCAAAATGGAAAGCCCCAGACATAGGAATGCTGTGGCTATGAGCAAGGGTAAGTGGGCCCTGTGGAGGCCACTAATGCTCTCATTCGTTCACCCTCACCCCTAGCCCTACCCCTTTGGCTTGCTTGTGCTTATCTTGGCAAGGCTCCTAGATACACAACTTAAGTTGACTTTGTTGAAACCTGTACTCACACTAGGACTTCAGACTTGAATGGCTATTGAGAATTTATTCAAAGAATGCAGACAGCTCATTTATAGACACCAGCATTGGCCCTGTGAGCCTATCTTGGAGAAATGATTTGAAGGATTGTGGAAGGACTGCTTGTTCCCCAAATATCTTTCCTTATAGGCCTACTATGATGTTTGAAATTCTTAAAATTAGAGTTACTGCTCTGGGTAAAACCAAGGCATTGTCACGAAAAGGCAAGTACTTTGAAGAGGTAAAACAACCGGTTTAAATGGGTTGTTACCTAGGTAGCAAAGTGGATGATAGTGTTGGAATTATAAACAGGAATGCCTGAGTGTAAATACTGCCTCAGACATCTACTAGACGTGTGACATTGAGTAAGTTTCCTTATGTATAAATGGGGATAATAATAGAATCAATCACATGGTTAAATGGATCAAATTAGGTAATATCTATAAAAAGCACTTGATAAATCTTAAAGTGTTACATATTGTTATAAATATTATACTGTATCACATATGCATATTATTATAAATATTATATAACTTACAACAAATTGTACAATTTGTTGTTATATATTATATACAATATAACCATAAGGTATTATATATTATTATATATATTATGATTTTTAACTAGATATTATTATCAAGAGTACAGTTAAATGGTTTTTATTACCTAGTTGACAACAAATAAAGAGCAGAGGACTGAGAACCTAATTTGGATTGGGATAGAACAGGGTTATATTTAATAACAATTATGATGATGATGATGATGTGTGTGTGTATTGTGTTTTTATGTAGGAAGAAGGATAGGGGTCAGAAAGGGTAGTTTAAAGCGTGGATCATTACTAATGCTAAGTGAAATGAGTAGAACCAAGAGAACATTATACACAGCAACAAGAAGATTATATAATGATCAATTCTGGTGGATGTGGATCTTTTCAACAGCAAATTGATTCAGGCCAGTTCCAAGGCTTTGTGTTGGAGAGAGCCATGTGCACTGACAGAAAGGACTGTGGGAACTGAGTATGGATCACAACATGGTATTTTCACTTTTATTGTTGTTCATTACTTGCATTTTGTTTTTTTTCTCATTTTTTTTCCTTTTTGATCTGATTTTTCTTGTGCAGCATGATAATTGTGGAAATATGTATAGAAGAATTGCACATGTTTAACATATATTGGATTACTTGCCCTCTAGTAGAAGAGATGGGGGAAGGAGGGAGAAAAAAATTGGAACATAAGGTTTTGCAAAGGCAAATGTTGAAAACTACCTATGCATATGTTTTGAAAATAAAAGCTTTATAAAAAGGGTGGTTCATTGCTAAGAAGAGCTTACCTCTGCTGGGATCCATGGTATGGATCCCTAGGGAGCAAAACTGGCAAAAAAAAAATTGAAGGTGCCAAAATAGAAGCTAGTTCATAGCTTAAGCTAGGGTAAGGCCTAGTCTTAATAAACAAGTTTGCTTAAAAAAGAAATTTATAAGTAAAATTTGTCACTACACAGAGAATTATTATTTACAGAGAATTATTATTTCAGAATTCTAAAAGATGAACTAATGTGAAAATATTCTAGTCATCTTTTTTTTCCATTTTTGTTACTATAACTTTTTATTTACCAGATATATGTATGGGCAATTTGACAACATTGACAATTGCCAAACCTTTGGTTCTAATTTTTCCCCTCCTTCCCCCGAACCTGGATGGCAGGTTGACCAATACATGTTAAATATGTTAATGTATAAGTTAAATACAATATATGTATACTTGTCCATCCAGTTATTTTGCTGTACAAAAAGAGAATTGGACTTTGAAATAGTGTACAATTAGCCTGTGAAGGAAATCAGAAATGCAGGCAGACAAAAATAGAGGGATTGGGAATTCTATGTAGTGGTTCATAGTCATCTCCCAGAGTTCTTTCACTGGGTGTAGCTGGTTCAGTTCATTACTGCTCTATTGGAACTGATTTGGTTCATCTCATTGTTGAAGAGGGCTAACTCTCAGAATTGATCATCATATAGTATTGTTGTTGAAGTATATATAATGATCTTCGGGTCCTGCTCATTTCACTCAGCATCAGTTCAAGTTCCACGCCTTTCTGAAATCATCTTGCTGGTCATTTCTTACAGAACAATAATATTCCATAACATTCATATATCACAATTTATTCAGCCATTCTCCAATTGATGGGCATACGTTCATTTTCCAGTTTCTAGCCACTACGAATAGAGCTGCCACAAACATTTTGGCACATACAGGTCCCTTTCCCTTCTTTAGTATTTCTTTGGGATATAAGCCCAGTAGTAACATTGTTGGATCAAAGAGTATGCACAGTTTGATAACTTTTGGTGCATAGTTCCAAATCATTCTCCAGAATGGCTGGATGTATTCACAACTCCACCAACAATGTATCAGTGTTCCAGTTTTCCCACATCCCCTCCAACATTCCACATTATCTTTCCCTGTCATTCTAGCCAATCTCAGAGTTGTCTTAATTTTCATTTCTGATTAATAATGTCTAGTCATCTTTTAAAAAATTAAATATATTGTCTAATAACCATAATGCAAAAAACAAAAATTCAAAACCAAAACAAACAAAAAACCTCCAAACAAATCTTTAATCAATAGATGTCATTTAAGGAAAAGATCCAAACTGTAATGGATACTAAATAACATGGGCTTTTTTCCCCCTTTAAGATATGAACCCAGGATGGGTCACATAAAGTTGGTCAAGTCACTTCAAGGTCCATGAGCCTTAGTTTTCTTACATTTAAAATGAGAACAACAATATCAGCCCTACTTACCTCATGTAGTTGTGAAATTAAGATAATTGATGAAAGCACTTGGTGAATGGTGAAGCCCATGGAGGGAAAACAGTATTATTACTGCAATAGGGTATAGTAGGAAGAATTCCAGATTTGAACTTAGGAGACATAGATGTGATACCTAACTTTAAAATCTTCCTAGAAGAGACCTTAGAAATCATTTATTTCAATAATCCTTTAGTGAGGTCCAATAACTTTTCCAAACTCCTCTTTTAGAGGAGGTATGTTAGTCAAAATCTGTGACTTCAAATTCAGTGCTCTTTTCATTATCCCATACTTTGTCACTTAGTTGTTATTTTTGTTCATTTGTGTCCTACCTGTCATTACCCCAATTGAAGTTTTCTTGGCAAAGATGCTGGAGTGGTTTGTCATTTTCTTCTCCAGTGTGTCCCTATTTTACAGATGAGAAACTGAGGCAAAATGAGTGACTTGCCCAGAGTCATACATCTAGTAAATGTCTGAAGTCAAAGATTTTTTCATTAGTAAAATACATTAGTAAGATACTTTCTATCTATCTATTCATTCACCCATTTACCTGCCTACTCATATACAACTTACCTACCCACAATTCTACCTACCTACCTACTTATGAGAATTATTGTGAGAAAAGTATTTTATACACTATTAAATATTTTAGGAACAGGAGTTATCTCCCCTTCATAATTAAAAACTTATCCTCTAAATCTGAAACTTAGCCAAATATACTATAGCTCAATGAAATGAATGGAAAGGAAAGAAGTCAACTAATATTGAAATAAGTAATGTGATAACAGTGAACCAGATGGTCTATTTAGGCTAGACCTAGTCAATAATAACAGAATTCATTTATATAACACTTGAAATTTTACAAAGAAGAATAGTCTCTCTCTTGACCCTCCATAAAGCCCTGTGAGGTCAATGCCACAGGTATTATTATTCCTTTTTTAATGAGAAAATGGAGATTCAAAGAACCAAAATCAAGGACAAGATTTTAAAACAAGCAAAAACTGTAAGTATGTGAGTCAGGATTCCAATCCAGGTGTCCCTGATTGCAAATCCTGCACCTGGTCCTCTTGGCCTTCAATTTTTGGGACCCATGTTCTGTCATGTTCCTTCTGTCTTCTGGAATTTATAAACTTCTCTCCACACAGAAAACACTGCATCCTTAGCTATTCTCCCTAGTAGGAATGTTTTCATTCTCTGTCTCTCTATCTCTGTCTCTCTGTCTCTGTCTCTCTCTCTGTCTCTCTGCCTCTCTTTATCTCTCTCTTGTATCTATGTGTGTGTTTCTCTCTGTCTCTGTCTCTATCTTTCTCTGTCTCTGTCTCTGTCTGTCAGTCTATCTCTCACTCTCTCTCTCTCTCTCTCCCCCAATACACTAGACCAGGAGTCAAACATATTTCTTATTCCTGACTTACATCTACACAATCTCCTTTCACCACCACTGCTCAGCAAACTCTCTTTCTTTGAAGTTTCTTAAGTCAGATAATAATAGCATAGTACTTTAGGATTTGAGAAAGCTTTTGTATATGTTATCTTATTTGAGCCTCATAACAACTCTGAAATTGATATTATTATTAGTTACATTTTACAGATGTGGATATTGAGGCTGACAAAATTAAATTACTTATTCAGGGTCACATAGTTCAGGAGTGTCTTAAGCAGGATTTAAAGTCTTTCCTGCCTCCAAGTCCAGCATTCTATTCTCTCTGCCACCCAGATACTTAAGAAATGAGCAATGGCCCATAAGCTCCCAGGTCACTTTTTTAATATTTTAATAGTTTTTATTTAACAAATATATGCATGGGCAATTTGACAACATTGACACTTGCCAAACCTTTGGTTCTAATTTTTCCCCTCCTTCCCCTGCCGCAGATGGCAGGTTGATCAATACATGTTAAATATATTAAAGTATAAATTAAATGCAATATATGTATACATGTCCAAACAGTTGTTTTGCTATACAAAAAGGATCAGACTTTGAAATAGTGTATAAATAGCCCGTGAAGGAAATCCAAAATGCAGGCAGACAAAATTAGAGGAATTGGGAATTCTATGCAGTGGTTCATAGTCATCTCCTAGCGTTTTTTTTTGCTGTATGTAGCTGGTTCCGTTCATTACTGCTCTATTGGAACTTATTTGGTTCATCTCATTGTTGAAAATGGCCACATCCATCAGAATTGATCATCATACAGTACTGTTGTTAAAGTATACAACGGTCTCCTGGTCCTGCTCATTTCACTCAGCATCAGTTCATGTAAGTCTCTCCAGGCCTTTCTGAAATTCTCCTTCTGGTCATTTCTTACAGAACAATAATATTCCATAACATTCATACACCACAATTTATTCAACCAATCTCCAGTTTCTGACCACCACAAAGAGGGCTGCCACAAACATTCTTGCACATACAGGTCCCTTTCCCTTCTTTAAGATCTCTTTGGGATATAAGCCCAGTAGTAACACTGCTGGGTCAAAGGGTATGCATAGTTTAATAACTTTTTGAGCATAGTTCCAAATTACTCTCCAGAATGGCTGGATGTATTCATAATTCCACCAACAATGTATCAGTGTCCCAGTTTTCCCACATCCCCTCCAACATTTGTCATTATTTTTTCCTGTCATCTTAGCCAATCTGACAAATGTGTAGTGGTATCTCAAAGTTGTCTTAATTTGCATTTCTCTGATTAATAATAACTTGGAGCATCTTTTCATATTTCTAGAAATAGTTTCAATTTCTTCATCTGAGAATTGTCTGTTCATATCCTTTGACCACTTATCAATTGGAGATTGGCTTGATTTCTTATAAATTAGAGCCGATTCTCTGTATATTTTGGAAATGAGGCCTTTATCGGACCAGGTCACTTTTTTCAAGGCTCATGGTCTTCCCCTTCACCTAAACCTTATATATGGGACTCAAATGTGTGTCTTTGTTTTCTCAAATGCTATCTCAGTTTATCACCTTCCTTCCCATTCTAGCCCATAATATGCAATTCGATTTTATTGTGTCTTCTACTTGTTGCCTTGCTCCTTTATCCTGTACCACTCAGAAACCTTCTCAAACTTTGGATATATCCTGGATTACCCCCAAAATTTAATTCCTCCATGTGTGCCATAGAGCAAAGAGTGCCAAGTCTGGAATCAAGAAGACATCTTCCTGAATTCAAATCTGATTTCAGATACTTACTAGCTGTGTGACTCTAGGAAAGCCATTTTACTTTGTTTGCCTCAGTTTACCATCTATAAAATCAATTGGAAAAGGAAATAGAAAACCATTTTATTATCTTTGCTAAGAAAACCCCAAATGAGGTCATGAAGGGGTGGGTATGACTGAAAAACTACTAAACAACAACAAAATCATTTCTTCTGGGAAGTTACCATTCTTCTCAGTTAACATTAAGCATGCTAGAAGAAGTCATTGAGTATTGTTCAAATTTATGCTCCCTCATCTTAACTAGGCCCTCATTGCAGCAAGGTAATGAGCTGTTAGTGAATTCATCAGATCCATGTGTTCCATAATCATCTCTATACAGATGACTTCCAAATTTATATATTGTTTCTCCCCTAGTCACCCATCTCAATTAGCTATTGTGTATATCTGACCGGTTGTCATTATGAAATTTCATCTTGAAATTGCCATCCACTGCTCAAAAAGCCCTAGTGATTTTTTTATTGCCTCTAGAATTGAATAGAAAGTCCTTTGTTTGACATTTAGAGCCCTTCACTATTAAACCTGGACTACCTTTGCAGGCTTATCTTACATTACCCTCATTTATTCTCTTTTCTGGTCCAAATGACCAACTTGCTATTACCTATAAAAGACCCTCCATCTCCCACTTCTATGACCATTCTTGGAATGTATTGTTCCATTTAATACCCACCTCCTATGCCTCCCAAAACTGCTTTGTCTTTATCTTGTATAGGCTTTATATTTTTTTCTCTTTATGTTGTTTCCCCCAACAGAGAGTATAGACTATTTCCTTTAAATCCTTATCAGTACGTAAGAATAGTGCTAGATACCCAGTAAGCACTTGGGCACTTATTAATTTTCATCGACTGAATCAGTTATTGCAATTTTGAGTAAACAGGGCTTGTTTTAAATAGAGCATGTTATGCCTTTTAGAGGTCTTGGAGATTAATTTATAGATGAGTGTAAAACCTTTTGTAAATGTGAAATGCAAAACGCTCTTTCATTCTGGTGGGAAACTTTCATCCTGACCCTAGCTGGCGACCGGTTTATGCCCCAGAGTATGAGAATCGATTTCCCTTGTAATTTTTGTCCTCGGTAATGAACTGGAAGGTATTGTTGTTAAGGAACCATTCTGATACACAAATGCATTCTACCTTGGAAATTTCTTTAAGTCAAGTCAGCATGCTAGACAGTGTTTGGAGTTATCTCATATTCAGACCAAGTAATAAAGCAGGAGATTTACAAAAATGCCTCCGAAATTCTGAGAATTCATGTCATTATAAGCAAATATGTTTTAGTAAAAAGAAATATGCTGAGAAAAAATCACTTGTGTTTCATCCCCTAAGTTTTGTTCACTGGTATCCATTTTCCACTCCCAATAAAGACTAAAACAAGGAGGGGCCACAGATTTGCTGCCTCCAACTGCCCCAGTGAGCTTAGTCATACAGCTTCAGGTAGTTTAAACCTGGTGCAATTTAGGGCCCTGTTAAATCCCACTGAAAGAACTCTATTATTGCTTATTGCTTGTTAACTGCCAGGGCAAAGTTCACTGGAAAACATTCTGGGTTTCTTACCTATAGAACTATTATGTCTACTGAAGTCATTCACTCCAAATCTATATGCACTTATTAAACACCTTTTATATGCAAGGTACCATGCCAGGCTGGAAAATACAAAGATCAGAGATTATAGGTCCTGTTCTCAAGGAATTTACATCCTCCAGAAAAATGTAAATAATGTTAATTTGTAGTTTTCTAATTCAAAGTGCAATGGCAGGGATTGGTTTTATTTGGATTTGACTATACTGGTGTATCATTTTCCCCATTTTATAGATGAAGAACCACACCAGTTATGTAGTTCTATGCTCTGAATATGTTTCTAATACAAGTTCTAATGGGCTAATATTGATCACTGAACATACATTGGTAGGATCTTTATTCTATGTTACCAGCAAACTAATAATATATAGTCAGTATTTTGCAAATTTAGAAGAACCTAATAGATGTTAGCATTTTTTGGTCTGGATTTCTCCTTTGCCTTTCTCATGATCTATTTTAGAGTATGCAAGTTTTGGTGAGGAAAAAATTGGGGTTGAGAATAATGGTGCAGTGGATAGAGCACTGGGCTTGGAGTCATAAAGACTTCTCCTTCTGAATTTGAATCTGACCTCAAATACTTACTAGCTGTGTGACTGAACAAGACACTTTACCTTGTTTACGAATGAGCTGGAGAAAGAAATGTCAAATCAATCCACTGTCTTTGCCAAGAAAACCCCAAATGAAGTGATGAAGACTAAGGCTATGATTGAATGACAATAGAAAGATGGCACTCTATTTTTAGATTTAGCTATTTCCCTTTACCATTAGAGAAAATGCTTGTTCCCCAATACGTCAATATGAAATGAAATGAAAAAAAAGAACCTCCGAGATCTTGCTGTCCTTTTCAGAAATGGCTTTAAGTTGCAAAAAAGGTTGTTACTGATGTTTTGTGATTTTAGAATTTTCATGAAGAATATTTCATTCTCTAATTTCCTCTCAATCTATTCACGGATGCTTGAAATTCGACTTTTAAAGAAGCATTCCTTTGTCTTAAATCATATCACAGTGTAAATTCCCAGGAGAGAGGCCCAATCACTCATTTACATTTTAGTTAAAAATGAGTTGAAAATTATCTATATCTTCAGCATTTATGAGAAGCAAAATCAGTAAGGTAACATAGTACTGCAATCCTAAGATTAGAAGAAGAAGGAGGTAATATTTAAATTACTTTTAGAGGAGAAAGGGGACAGAAAGGAAAGAAGGGAAACTGAAGACATGTTCAGGTATTGGAGGAAAAGCCACAGTGATTCTAGAATGAAAGGATCTAAGTTTAAATCTTAACATCAACAATTATAACCTGTGTGACCATAGGCCAGTCCCTGAATTTCACCAGGCTACTTCTGTAAAAAGAGGAGGGTCAGATGAGATCACCTTTAAGCTTTTACCCAGTTTTTGATCTCTGATCACAATTTTGCATAGGGCAGATATTATATTCTTCAATTATATTTGTGAATTACCATGAAGAGAAATGCCCTTGCATGGGACTCTCTTACCCAGATTCATTTGGAGGAAATATTTACAACATCTAGTTTCTGTTTGTGGGAAAGCAGGGAAATGCTTATGACCTGTTTTTATAGCTGCTCCTCACATACTGCTGTTTTTTGAGACATGACACTATGCTTGCTTCCACAGTAAATCAGAGTAACATTGGCAAATACACAGGACTTTTTCTGACAATCTCAACACAATTTTGTTTGGTTGGTTTTCAGCCATGAAATGGTGGCTTTTTGATAGTAACTCATGAAGACTACCTTTGGAGGTGTAGAGGATTGTAATTTATGTCAGCAGAAGGAGGAACAGCAAAGATGAAACTGCAGTTTTTTCTAAATATTTTCATGAATTATCATGCCTTCCGTTATGCTAGGGATGTGCTTGTGGATTAGAGAATGTATTAGCAGCCACAGAGAGACCAAGTAGGACTTTTGGCTACTTAGCCCCTGAACAGTCTCTTTGGAGGTTGCTAAAACATGTCAGAAGATGGTGCTCTTTGAAAAAGCTCTTCTAGCCCAGATCTCCATTATTATTAGTCGACAAGTATTTACTTTAAGTCAAATATAGTCAAACACTTAAACTGAAGCTTAAATACTTTGGCCACATAATGGGAAGACAGGACCCTTTAGAAAAGACTGGGTAAGATTAGGAAAGATTGAATGTAAAAGAAAAGGGAGATGGCAGAGGATGGGGTGGAAATATAGTGTCATGGAAGCAATGAACATGATCTTGGAGAGACTTCGAGAGACAGAAGATAGAAGGGTCTGGCATCCTATGGTCCACGGGGATCATGAAAAGTCATACACAATTCTTCTTTCTTTGAAGTATTTTCAGCACATTGTATTGTTCATATTCTTTCTTTTATACGCTCAGTGCAGATGAGCTGAGGAGCTAAAACTTTCATGTTAGTGGCTCTGGTGAAAGATTTGCTAGGAGAGTTACAAATGGTAACAATGATGTTTGGGTGTTATTTATGGATTTCATTGATTTCTACTGTTACTTTTCTTCAACAACTTACTACATTTTGTGCCCTGGCAGATTTAATCAAGAGAGTATTTTAATTCAATTTAATAGGTAATACCATCATGAAATAGGAAAAGATTTAGAGAATTACGATGGACAACTAGGTGACACATTGGATAGAATCCTGGTCCTGGACTCAAAAAGACTCCTCTTCCTGAGTTCAAATCTGACCTTAGAAACTAGCTGTGTAACTCTCGATAATTCAATCATCCCTGTTTGCTTCAGTTTCCTCATCTGTAAAACGAGCTTGAGAGGGAAATGGCAGACAACTGTACTATCTTTGCCAAGAAAACCCCAAATAGAGTCACGAATAGTTGGTCACAACTAAAGAACAACAAAAATGGGGATGTTTTTATCTTGGGGAAAAGTGAATCTTTTAGTTTACTGAATGCCCTTAGGACTACATGAATTTAAATGGATCTTGGAGATGAGGAATATAATGAAAAGGTATCATAGAGTTAGATACTGTATTCAAATATCTTTAGTCAATGGTATTAAAAGTGCTTTAAAAGAAGAAAGGAGAATTTGATACTTTTGAAATAACTAAATATTTTGAAAGTATTTATTACAGTAAATAGGTGGGAATTTCCATGCATTTCTTTCACTCAATCTCAGGAAAAGTAGTATTTTCCATTGTGGACTAACACCAAAAAGAGAATTAAAATGAATTGCTCTGACCAAAGCTCTTTTTTTCTTTTCTTTGGGATTTCTGGCTTTTGTTTTTGAGAAAGTGACCATTCATGCCAAATACAATTCTCTGGGCACAGCTGGGATGTAGGAGGAATAAAACCAAAAGGAACCAGAAAACCTTGCTTTATACATACTGTAGTAAATGGCTGTAAAGATATGTCTGCTTCAACTCTTGGGAGAATAAAACAGTAGTTGTAGCAAGAAATGTTGGTGCCTTTCCCCCAGCTCCCAAAATGACCACACTAACAGTCCTGGCCAGAACAGTCATGTGACTGCTCTGACAGGCATTCATTCATAATTTGATGAGTCCCCCACCTAGAATCTGGCAGCGTGACAACACAACACCTGCTTAACCCAAGTTTTGAATAAGGAGTCCCACAGCAGTCAATGAAAAGCCATGTTTTTAAAGGGCTCTTTTTTCATTCAATACTATTTTAGTACCATTTCCCAAGTGTGCAAAACTTTGGCTAAACTCTTCAGATCACCATGCTGGTCAGAAGATGACCCAAGGAGGTTTTCTTTAGCTACAATAAGGCTTAAGAGACGTGGAAACAGATTTTTTTCTTTCCCTGTGATTATGCAGGAACATTTAAATGAGCAAGTTGCTTTTAAAGTGTTAAAATTCAATCTATTTCTGATACTTCACAGTGTCTAATTTTTCAAAAAGGGAAAACCAATTTGTTATTGGTTTACATTTACTAAATGCTTATGTATACTGTATTGTGCTCAGAATTTAGAGGTTAAAAAATAACCAAGCCTTAGTTCTTGCCCTTTAGATACACACAGTCTTTGTCTGGAAGGAAGGAAAAGAAGAAGAAAAGGAAGGAAAGAAGGGAGAGAGAGAATAAAAGAGGGAAGGACAGAATGGAAAGAGGAAAGAATAAAGGAAAGAGGGAAAAAGGGAGAGAGGGAGGGGAGAAAAGGAGGAAGAAGAAAATGAGGGAAGGAGGGACAGAATCTGGAGGAAAAGACGGAGGGTGAAAGGAAGAGAGGGAGAAAGAAAAAGAGGAAGGGAGGGAGGGGTTGAAGAGAGAAAAGGAACAAGAAAGGAAAGAAATAAGCATTTATTAAGCACCTACTATGTGCCAGAGACATTGATTCTTAAATACTCTTAGAAAGTGGGTGCTATTATTATTATCCCCATTATATTTGAGGCAACTGAGACAAACAGAAGTTAATTGACTTGCCCAGAATCAAACACCTAGCAATTATCTGACACTGGATTTTACTGTAGGCCTTATGGACTCAAGTGCTCTATCCCCCAGCCCCTGTGGCACCTAGCTACTGGAAAGAGCAGACACATTAAATAATAATATACAATACACAATACACAATATGAGGAGCATTAACTGCTTCATACAATGGTCTAAGCAGGATTAAATACTATAGGATGTGGGGAAATGTTAAGATAAATAACTATGAGCTAGAGAGAATCATAGAATGTGAAAGTTAAAGAGACTTAAAGATCCACCACAAAGATCCATCACAAACTTGCTGTATGACATTGGCCAATAAATGCCATCTCACTGAGCCTCATTTTCCTCATCTGTATAGTAAGGTGAGATGATTTATCATAGAAATACAGAATTACAGAGCTGATGCTGTGATAGTCCATCTAGTTCCAGGATCATACATCTAGAGTTGGAAGGGACCCTAGAGACCATATGATCCAAACTCTTCTTTTTTACGGGTGAGAAAACTGACACCCTTCCATATCCACTGAGGATAAATGACTTGCTCATAATTACATGAAAAGTAAGTGACAAAGGTAAGATTTTTGTTTTTTTTCTACTTTGACTCTTGTTTCTCTATTCAATCTTTATATTTTAAAGATAAGAAAACTGAAATCTTAGAGTTGAAGTGACACAATAAAAGTTATGCAGGTAGTTAGTGGAAGAACAAAGAAAGAGGAGAAAAGGTTTTATTTTGGATCTCCCAGGGCAGTGCAATTTATATGCCACATTATTTCTAATATTTGCAGTAATGGTAGTAATTGTTGTTGTTGACAGTAGTATTTATATGTCACATGGCCCATAGATTAGTATTATTATTTCTAGAGGTTGTAGTTATAATAGTAGTGGTAGTAGTTATTGTTGTTGTTGAGTTATTGAAATGTCCAATTCTCTATTAGTAAAGTAGCAGTAGCAGTACCACTGTTATAGTAGTTATAGTAAAAGTAGTAGTCGTTGTAGTTGTAGCAGCAGCAGTAATGTTAGACACTAGCATCCTAACTTAATTCTAATCTTTCCTGAGGAAAAAGCCTATGGAACCACTAATATAGATGAGTAAAATAAAAATAATATCCCTTATAACAGTAGTGGTAGTAGTAGTAGTAGTAGTAGTAGTAGTAGTAGTAGTAGTAGTAAAATTAGTAGTAGTAGAGGAGTAATAGGAGTAGTTGTAATTGTTGAGTCACTATTGACATCACTGAAATGTCCAATTCTCTGTTAGTAATATTAGTAATATCAGTATTATAGAAATCAGTAAAAGTAGTAGTAGCAGCAGAAGTAGAAGTAATTTTAGACACTTATTAATCTTGACTTTTAATTCTACTCTTTCCTAAGGAAAAAGCCTAAGGAACCACTAATATGGTTGAGTAAAATACAAAATCCCTTATAGTAGTAGTAATAGTAGTAGTAGTTGTTGTTGTTGTTGAGTTACTATTGCTGTCATTGAAATGTTCAATTCTCTATTAGTAATAATAGTAGCATCAGTACTACTGTAATAGTAGTAATAGTAAAAGTAATAGTAGTAGTAGCAGCAGCAGCAGTAGTAGAAGTAGAAGTAATATTAAACACTTACTAGAATCCTGACTTTTAATTCTATGCTTTCCTCAAGAAAAAAATTTATGGAACCACTAATATCCATGAGTAAAATAAAAAATCCCTTCATAGGTAATACCTATTAATTTCATCAACATTAATTCCATCAACAAAGTGGAAGGGAAGGGAATAGGCATTTATATGGTAGCCTTTATTAGAACCTTGAACTGTAAAAATGTTTTCCCAATTTGTAACTTCCCTTCTAATCTTGTTTGCATTAGTTTTGTTTGTGCAAAAACTTTTTTTAATTTGATGTAATCAAATTTTCCTATTTTGTGATCAATAATGATCTCTAGTTCTCCTTTGGACACAAATTCCTTCCTTCTCCACAAGTCTGAGAGATAAACTATCCTATGTTCCTCTGATTTATTTATGATCTCGTTCTTTATGCCTAAATCTTGGACCCATTTTGATCTAATCTTAGTATGTGGTGTTAAATGTGGGTCCATGCCTAGTTTCTGCCATACTAATTTCCAGTTTTCCCAGCAGTTTTTATCAAATAATGAATTCTTATCCCAAAAGTTTGGATCTTTGGGTTTGTCAAACACTAGATTGCTATTTTTATTCACTATCTTGCCCTGTGAACCTAACCTATTCTGCTGATCAACTAGTCTATTTCTTAGCCAATACCAAATGGTTTTGGTGACTGTTGCTTTATAATATAGTTCTAGATCAGCTAGACCACATTCATTTAATTTTTTTTTATTACTTCTCTTGAAATTCTCGACCTTTTGTTGTTCCATATGAATTCTGTTGTTATTTTTTCTAGGTCAGTAAATAGTTTCTTGGGAGTCTGATTGGTATGGCACTGAATAAATAGATTAGTTTAGGGAGTATTGTCATCTTAATTATATTCCCTTGGCCTAACCAAGAGCACTGAATGTCTTTCCAATTATTTAAATCTGACTTTATTTTTGTGGCAAGTGTTTTGTAATTTTGCTCATATAGTTCCTGACTTTCCTTTGGTAGATATATTCCCAAATATTTTATACTATCGACTGTTATTTTGAATGGAATTTCTCTTTGTATCTCTTGCCTTTGGATTGTGTTGGTAATGTATAAAAATGCTGAGGATTTATGTGGATTTATTTTGTATCCTGCAACTTTGCTAAAGTTCTGAATTATTTCTACTAGCTTGTTAGCAGAGTCTTGGAGTTCTCTAAGTATACTATCATGTCATCTGCAAGGAGTGATAGTTTGATTTCCTCATTTCCTACTCTAATTCCTTGAATCTCTTTCTCCACTCTTATTGCCGAGGCTAGCGTTTCTAGTACTATATTGAACAGTAATGGTGATAGTGGACAACCTTGTTTCACTCCTGATCTTACAGGGAAAAGTTCCAGTTTATCGCCATTACATATGATGTTTACTTACAGTTTTAAATATATGCTCATTATTTTAAGGAGTAGTCCATTTATTTCTATATGTCAAGCGTCTTTAGTAGGAATGGATGTTGGATTTTATCAAATGCTTTTTCTGCATCTATTGAGATGATCATATGGTTTTTATTAATTTTATTGTTAATATGGTCAATTATACTAATAGTTTAATTAATATTAAACCAGCCCTGCATTACTGGTATAAATCCTACTTGATCATAATGTATTATCCTGGGGATGATTTTCTGAAGTCTTTTTACTAATATCTTATTTAAGATTTTAGCATCAATATTCATTAAAGAGATTGGTCTATAATTTTCTTTCTCAGTTTTCAGCCTACCTGGTTTAGGTATCAGTACCATGTCTGTGTCATAAAAGGAATTTGGTAGGACTCCTTCAATCCCTATTTTTTCAAATAGTTTATATAGCATTGGAGTTAGTTGTTCTTTAAATTTTTGGTAGAATTCACATGTAAATCCATCTGCTCCTGGGGAATTTTTCTTAAGGAGTTGGTTAATAGCTTGTTCTATTTCTTTTTCTGAAATGGGACTATTTAGACTACTTACTTCTTCCTCTGTTAATCTAGACAAGCTATATTTTTGAAGATATTCTTCCATTTCATTTAAGTTATCGAATTTATTGGCATAAAGTTGAGCAAAGTAGCTCCTAACTATTGTTCTAATTTCCTCTTCATTAGTGGTGAGTTCTCCCTTTTCATTTTCAGGACTAACAATTTGCTTTTCCTCTTTCCTTTTTTTAATCAGGTTTACTAAGGGTTTGTCTATTTTATTGGTTTTTTCATAGAACCAATTCTTAGTTTTATTAATTAATTCAATAGCATTTTTTTTTTACTTTCAATTTTATTAATCTCACCTTTTATTTTTTAGAATTTCAAGTTTTGTGTTTGTCTGGGGGGTTTTAATTTGTTCCTTTTCTAGCAATTTTAGTTGTAAGCCCAATTCGTTGATCCTCTCTTTCTCTATTTTATGCAAGTAGGCCTCTAGAAATATAAAACTTCCCCTTATTATTGCTTTGGCTGTATCCCACACATTTTGGTATAATGTCTCATTATTGTCATTTTCTTGGGTGAAGTTATTAATTATGTCTATGATTTGATGTTTTACCTAATCATTCTTTAGTTTAAGATTATTTAGTTTCCAATTATTTTTTGGTCTATTTTCCCCTGGCTTTTTATTAAATGTAATTTTCATTGCATTGTGGTCTGAAAAGGATGCATTTACTATTTCTGCCTTACTGCATTTGATTTTGAGGTTTTTATGTCCTAGTATATGATCAATTTTTGTATAGGTTCCACGAACTGCTGAGAAGAAAGTATACTCCTTTCTGTCCCCATTTAGCTTTTGCCAAAGATCTATCATATCAAACTTTTCTGGTATTTTATTTACCTCTTTGACTTCTTTCTTATTTATTTTGTGGTTTGATTTATCTAATTCTGAGAGTGCAAGGTTGAGATCTCCCACTATTATAGTTTTGCTGTTTATTTCTTCTTGCAGCTCTCTTAATTTCTCATTTAAGAATTTAGATGCTGCACTACTTGGTGCATATATGTTTAATATTGTTACTGCTTTATTATCTGTTCTACCCTTTAGCAGGATATAATGCCCTTCCTTATCTCTTTTAATTAGATCAATTTTTGTTTTTGCTTGATCTGAGATGAGGATGGCTACCCTTGCTTTTTTGGCTTTGCCTGAAGCATAGTAGATTCTGCTCCACCCTTTTACTTTTAGTTTGACTGTATCACCCTATTTCAGGTGTGTTTCCTGTAAACAACATATAGTAGGATTCTGACTTTTAATCCAGTCTGCTAACTGCTTCCTCTTTATGAGGGAGTTTACCCCATTCACATTTATGGTTAGAATGATTAATTCTATATTGCTTGCCATCCTGTTAACCCCTGCTTATGCTTTTCTTCTTTCCTTCCTTCTTACCCCCCTACCCAGTATTAAACTTGTGAACACTACTAGCTTTTCACAGCCCTCCCTTTTTGGTATCCCTCCCCCACCTTAAAGTTCCTCTTCCTATTTTACTCCTTTTTCTCACAATTTCTGTATTGCCTTCCCCTTAGCTTACTCCTTCCTTCTCACTTTTCAATGAAATGGGAGAAGTTTCACCATAAATCGAATATGTCTATTGATACACACTATGTTCATCTCCCTCTTTCTTTCTCTCAGATATAATAGGTTACCTTTGCCTCTTCATGAGATGTAGTACCACCACTTTACCCTTTTCTTTGATATAATTTCCTTTCCACCTCTAGTTTCTAGGACAAATTATATACGTGTTCTTTACATATCTTTATGGCAGAAATATAGTTCTCAAGATTTCTTTTTATCTTTTTAGAAATCTCTTGAGTTCTGTACTTGAAGATCAAACATTTTGTGTAGGTCTGTTTTTTTCATCAAGAATAGATGGAATTCATTTATTCTGTTAAATGTCCATCTTCTTCCCTGGAAAATGATGCTCATTTTTGCTGGGTAAGTTATTCTTGGCTGTATAGCAAGTTCCTTAGCCTTTTGGAATATCATGTTCCAGGCCCTTCGTTCTTTTAATGTGGACATGTCCATCTTCTTCCCTGGAAAATGTTGCTCATTTTTGCTGGGTAAGTTATTCTTGGCTGCATAGCAAGTTCCTTAGCCTTTTGGAATATCATGTTCCAGGCCCTTCGTTCTTTTAATGTGGACACTGCTAGATCCTGGGTTATCCTTATTGTGGCTCCTCCATATCTGAATTGCTTTTTTCTAGCAGCTTGCAGTATTTTTTCCTTCATCTGATGGTTCTTGAACTTGGCCAATATATCTCTTGGTGTTTTGATTTTAGGGTCTCTTTCAGTAGGTGATTGATGAATTTTTTCAATGTCTATTTTACCCTCTGTTTCCAAAACGTCTGGGTAGTTCTCTTTGATAATTTCCTGGAAAATAGTGTCCAGGCTCTTTTTTTCCTCACATTTTTCAGGGAGTCTGATTATTCTCAAATTGTCTCTCCTGGATCTGTTTTCCAGGTCTGTTGTCTTTCCAGTAAGGTACTTGACATTCTTTTCAATTGTTTTGTTTTTCTGGTTTTGCTTGACTACTTCTTGGTTTCTCCTTGAGTCATTCAATTCTACTTGTTCAAGTCTAATTTTCAATGATGTATTTTCTTCACTCACTTTTTAAAAAAATATCTTTTTGTAATTGTCCAATTGAGTTTTTAAGTGAGTTTTTTTCTTCTATGAAATTTTTTTCCATTTCATCCATTTTATTTTTTAGAGAGCTGTTTTCTTTTTCTAGCTCACTAATTTTATTTCTCAATAATTTGATCTCTTTATCCACTCTGGATGACTTCTCCATACTCTCTTGCCAAGCTTCCCTTTCCTTTTCCCATTTTTTTTCTAGCTCTCTTGTGGGAGCCTTTTTGATTTCCTCTATGAGATTCTTTTGTATTGAGGAGCAGATCATATCCCCCTTAAGGGATTCCTCTGGAGACAATCTGCTTTTAGTGCCCTCAGTATTTGAAGTCTGCTCTCTCTCCATACGTAAGCTGTCAATGGTTAGAGCCCTTTTAAATTTTTTGTTCATTTTGTCAGAGCATGAATTGAAGAAAACAAATTGACAAGAGAAACAATTTGTCTGTTTCTGGGGGTGGATGGGGCTGGATGGTGTACTGGGCTTTCTCTACAGACTGAAGGAGACAGTAGTGAGGCACTAACAGGACAGTGATGGCTATGCTGTGTCTGTGCTCTGAGGCTCTGAGAATGTGCTGAGTCACTCCAGGTGGGGGTGGGGGTGGCTGGGTTCTGAGAGACTCTAGCTTTCCGGGTTTATTCTTCACATCCAGTGTATCCTCTCCACTGCTCCTGGCTTGCTGCCAAGATGGAACATCCACACTGGGGAAAAAGTGTTTTTGCAGAAATGGCAGAGATCGTACCCCTCCGCCCTCAGGTCTGAGCCGTGTAAGCTGCCTTTTCTCGCTCTGGCTTCCTGCCCTCAGTCTGTGCCCAGTCTGTTCGACCCTCCCCCAAGCAAACACAAACCTTCTCTGGCAAAATTCAAGGATGTCTTCTGTTGGTGATTATTTGTGGGTTTCTTTTCCGGTCAAGCATTAACTCTGAGGCTTGTCATGAAGTAAGTTCTGACAGAAAACGCAGAGCTCAAGCAGCTGTCTGCCTCCACGCCGCCATCTTGGCTGGAAGTCCCAAAACTTTATAATTTTCAAAGAACTTGTATATATGTGTGTATGTGTGTTAGTCAACAGCTCTCTCTATAAATTGGTCAACAGCTATAAATTTAAGTCAACAACTATAAAGTATCTTTTAAGTTCAAGGTAATTACATACTGAGTTGGGAATATAAAACAGCAAAAATAAATAAATAAATAAATAAATAAGCAAATAAATAAATAAATAAATAAATAAATAAATAAATAAATAAATAACAACAAAAGCCACCCACCAAATAGAAAAAAAACATCAAAAAATTTCTGCCCTCAAGGAGCTTGTGCTTTTATTAGCCTCATGGTTCATGAATTCTATGTAGGGTGAAGAATACAAGATGATAACAAATTCTTCTCAGCTCCTGAATTAGCATCCATGCATTCTTTATGCTCTTCAGTTTGTTTCATTCATGATTTAACTCTTTGCAAATCTCATTTAAGGTTTTCCCTCACAAAAGATACTGGAGTGATTTGTCATTTCCTTCTCCAGCTCTGCAAGGCAAACAATGTTTGTTCTGATCTTTGCCCATGGTCACAGAGTTAATAAGTGTCTGAGACTGGATTTGAACTTAGAAAGATGAGTCTTCCTGACTCTAGGCCAGGTGTTCTATCCATTGTACCAACTTATTGCCCTAGACATACATTCTCATGATCTATTTCAATTCATTTTAATAAGTATTTACAAAGCATTTACTATATATCAGGTACTATCTTTGATACTGGGAATACAAAGATGAATACTGGGTATTCCTTCTCCTGATGGAGTTTACAACCTATTGGGAAGAAATATTTATATAGATAAATAAATATAAAGTATATATGGAATAAAAACAAAATAATTTTGTGGGAGGAGATTTCTGGCAATAGGGGAGAATCAGTAAAATGGTCTCTTGAAAGACATGGTAGGTGAATTGAATCTTGAAAGGAGCTAAGAATTCTAAGAGGTAATGGTGGGTGCTTAAGCATTCAGCCTGGAGATAGAATGTTACATATGAAAAATCATTGATCTATCCTCAATTACAGTTAGCACTCCAAAGAAGAATTACGCATTTTGAAATAACAGAATAATAGAACCCTTGATTGGAAGGTACTCCCAAAGTATAAGCTAGTTCAACCATACCCTGAAATATAAATATCCTCCACAATTATGCTGTCCAACTTTTGCTAAATTCTTTCCCATTCAATGATAGGAAATTTACCATTTTAACAAAACAAGCTATCCCATTTTGGGGCATTTCTAATTACTAGGAAGTTGAAAACCCCTTACTGCTCCAATGCTGAAAGTTGTTTGGTGACAAAAGGTAGTTACAGAGGAATGGGAGAAAGACATCTGGTGAACTTGTCCAAGACAAAGATGTGGACTCTTGTTAGGTACACTAGTTCACTGACTGGGTCATGGGAGTGTTATAACTTTTTTAAAAGAGAATTTATTTTTTAAAACTGAAAATGGACAGAAATGTTACAATTGAAATGTGACTAAATCAACAATTTTGTTATCTGAATTCTTCAAAACTCAGTTGCCAAGTCATTATAGTGTTAGGAACTGTTATGTTACAGTTGCTTAACAATTGCTATATGAAGAAAATCTCAGACACTTGCCAGGGATGCCATGTTGGGTAAGTCATCAAATTCTCTGAACTCAGTTTACTCATCTATAAAATGGAAATAATAGCACCTACTTTTCATAGACCCTTTTAGTGAATCTAGAGATCATGATCTGAGATCCCACAAATATTTTTCAATAATAGAAAGACATTTTTGCAATGCAGAATATTTATAGATTGATATCAAATTATTTTAGGGCCATCTGTAGCTGAATCATATAAAAATACTAGAATGCGATGATGACTAAACTGATAATGATGAAATAGTCATAAAAGGATACATCTACTGGTGAAGCTCAAATGAAATCACACATAAAAATGTTTTCCAAGTATTAAAGAGCTTTTTAAAAGGGAATTTTAGTTATTAATTATCCTTATCTCATTCCATTTTCAATGAATTCAGCTAGCAATGGTCCTAGAAAAAGATGTTAGCATGCTAAAATTCTTTAAAATTTTTGTGTTTTATGGACTATTGCAGAGGGTCATAAAATAATTGTTTTATAGTTGAATAAAACCATTGGATATATGCCGAAAATCTGTAAGTTCTTTGAAAAAAGTCTTCTATAGTACACAGAACAACAAAGAGCACTACTATCCTTAACCTATACCCACAATTTAATCATCTCTGTTTGGTCTCTATGATTTGAAAGCTTTTCATTTCATGTAGCTTGGAGATATGAGTATTTGATGTGGCAGTATCTATGAAAAATATTCTTAAGTTTTTGAGACTCAGCGTCATATCTGGGCAATATTGAACAACAGCTAAATCTTTGACAGTGCTCTGGCTGCAGTACAGTTTATGTATTAAGTCCTTAAAGATATTTTGAACTCTGTATTTGTTGTATGGGGATTTGTTTTCTATCAATAATTGTCCTTATGAAATATATTATTAGTCATAAAATTGATGGCAGAGTAAAAACATGAGATGTTGTTTTGATCTTATTCTGGTATCAGATTTCCTCTAGTATTTCCACCTTTCCTATCCTTTTCTTACATTCTGGATTAGATGATATTTATTTGTGTAAATAACTATCTTCCCTATTATTCTGTGACGCTTTGAAGGAGGGAACTGTGTCTTCATATTTTATCTCTTCAGTGTCCATCACAGTGCTGTGCTTGACAAATACTTGTTCACCCATTTTTCAGGTTTTATATTTTGTCAGTAGCAGCCAATAATTCCCTTGCACACAATAGGTATATAATAAATGCTTGCTACTTTGGATTATTGCCTCATGTTCAGTGGCATAGTCGATTCCGTTGTTTCTTCTCATTGCTTCTAGTAAATGTAATGTGCTTCACATAGACGTTGAGGAAATGCTTGGACCTAAAATAATATTGGCTTGACAATTCAAGAGTTAATTAACCAATTGGTGAATTGGGCAGATTCTGCTTCTTCCTATCCCTGCTTTCCTGGTTTTAGGTTCATTAGTGGGAAAGAAGACTGGGGAAAGAAGAAGGAAGCATATTCAAATTCCTTTATTTTATACATAGATTTGTTTCATGCATAGATTCAAAATGATCATAATTCAAAAAATCAAATGCATAGTAAATAATTTTGCATACTTTCTGAACTGGCTTGGAACATCAAGATTAGGCTATTTCTGATTATTTTTTGGTTTTGTGTCTTCTTCCACATCCCACAGACTAAAAATAAATTCTTTTAAAATGTTATTTTCATTCATTCAACAAACATTTATTGGATATGTTTATATATTAACTATTTGATACTGGTACCATTAGAATATACCCAGTTCGGGACACTGATGGTAGAGTTATGAAAGAATCCAGCCATTCTGGAGAGCAATTTGGAACTATGCCCAAAAAGTTATCAAACTGTGCATACCCTTTGACACAGCTGTACTACTACTGGGCTTATATCCCAAAGAAATACTAAAGAAGGGAAAGGGACCTGTTTATGCCAAAATGTTTGTGGCAGCCCTTTTTGTAGTGGCTAGAAACTGGAAGTTGAATGGATGCCCATCAATTGGAGAATGGTTGGGTAAATTATGGTATATAAAGGTTATGGAATACTATTGTTCTGTAAGAAATGACCAGCAGGAGGAATACAGAGAGGCTTGGAGAGACTTACATCAACTGATGCTGAGTGAAATGAATAGAACCAGAAGATCACTGTACACTTCAATGCTGTATGAGGATGTATTCTGATGGAAGTGGATATCTTCAACATAAAGAAGATCCAACTCATTCCAGTTGATCAATGATGGACAGAAATAACTACACCCAGAGATGGAACACTGGGAAGTGAATGTAAATTGTTAGCACTACTGTCTATCCACCCAAGTTACTTATACCTTCGGAATCTAATGCTTAATGTGCAACAAGAAAGTGGTATTTACACACATATATTGTATCTAGGTTTTATTGTAACACATGTAAAATGTATGGGATTGCCTGTCATTGGGGGGAGGGAATGGAGGGAGGGGGAGATAATTTGGAAAAATGAATACAAGGGATAATATTATAAAAAAAATTACTCATGCATATATACTGTGAAAAAAATTCTAAATAAAATTTAAAAAATAAAAAAAAAATAAGAATATACTCAGTTCAATTAATCACCTAAATAAATCTTTGGGGTAAGGTACTACATGCCAGACTTTCCCTCATTATCCTAAATAATAAACAATTGCCCAGCTATTCAGCCAACCATGACCTCTGTCTTTTTCTCTTCACTCAGGCAAAGGAGGAAAGATACATTCTAAACTGATTAATGACTACTGAATAAAAACATCATGCACCCAGATGTGTCAGAAAGGCTATTCAAGAACAATGAAAGGCTATAAGTCACAGTTATCTTCATCTCTGACAGATTAGGCCTCTTAAAATAACCCCTTTCCCAAGAGGGTTCCCAAAGAGTAAGGTGCCATGCTCCCTACTGGAAAGAGCCTGGACCAATAACCAGAAAATTTGTTTTCAAGTTCAGACAGATTCTGCCATGGATTCCATCTGTGCCCTTGAAGGAGTGAGGCCTCTCTGGGCCTATTTTCCTCTTCTCTAACGTAGCAACCTTAGAAGTCTAGATCCCTAAAGTCCCTCTCAGCTCTAAATCCTAAAATCTCTGGTGAAAGTTGAGACAGCAACCATGAAGAATAGGTAGATTCAGAAGGGCTGGCCCTTCATGGGGGTAGTTTTGTCAGTGGTTGTCCCATGAAAGAGCAGAAAAGGTTTTCTGGTGGGAATAGAAATTTCATTTTCAAAAGATAAAATATTTTATTGTTCATTTTAAAGAGTAATTCTTCCCCCCAATCCCCATCATAATTCCCTACTCCTTTCTCAATCTAAAACCACTCTTTTCTTGGCACTTTTGCCCCAAACTGCTGCCCATTACTTTTTACCTTTGGATGAGGAGGAAAGGAAGGGAAGCAGGTTGCTTCATATGCTAATCCAATTCAGGGCTGTGTGGAGGGATACCAGGAAGATGAGTAAAAAAGGAAAAAAAGAGTTGAATAATATGTGTATGTGTGTGTGGGGGGGGGTGTATAATAAGCATTTTGAGATTTCTTGTCACTGAAATAAAAATAAATTTGATAAGTAACTTCCTTCCTTGTAGTATGTCCAAAATTTAGGTAATTATCTGGCATCAGATAATTGCACCTTGTATGGTAAAAGACAGTAGGTGATTGAACTCTTTTAAACTTAATAGAAGATTGGAACAAAACATTTAGAGCAAAACATAAAGAAATATCGTGTAATTTGAATGTCTTGCTAGGTTTTGTTTGCAGTTTGAGATGTGATATTAAAAGACTTTCTTCAAACAAAATCTCTGATAAAAAATGAATAAATAGTTTTACTCTGTTCTTATTAATATTGAAAAATATTTATTATAAGTTAATTAAGATATCATAACTAAATGAGCATAAGTTGATATACAGGTACTTTAGAAAGTACTTAAAGTTACTTAAAAAGCAATTCTGTTTAAAAACAATAATACTACTCATATGCATATATAAAGATAGCGAACAAAGACCCACGGACTTGATAAAAAATTCCAATAATCATTTGTTAATACTTGTTTAGCACTTTCTTTATAGGTGCATAGTTCCCCTAAAGCAATGATATTGGGGTAAAATTTTATTGTTATTTAGCTAAATTTCCTAAAACAGCACTGAAGAGAAAGAGTCATGGTGTCTTTAATAAGATTCTGTTATCTGGGATGAGGATATTATAATATCATAATATTATATATTAATTACTTAATCCAATATTTATAATATACTATATTATCTTTGATGCTAACAGCAGTATATTAGCTAATTTCCTTTAATTTATATTTTGCAGCTCTTTGCAGTATTTCCGCCTTCCCAATCCCCAGAAAAGTATAAAACAAGTACTTTCTTGTAATTTAATACTTGTTCTTTTAATACTACAATCCTGAATTCATGGACTTAATGTGCTACATTTCTTTAAATCTAGGGAAAATGGAAATTTTCATTTCCAATCTATACATCGCTATACCATCTGTTACAATGCTTATAGCTAAAACAGAATTCAAATCCTACAGGTTACAATGATTTTATATTACACTTAATGCTTCCAATTCCAGATGTATATAACTTAATCATGTTTAACTTTTAAGCTAAGTCCAATATATTTGGTTTTCAAAATTTTAAGTTTTATTATTAAAGTTATTTGCATGTTTCTTAAACTGTTTTATTAAATAATTTCCTAAAACTTCTACTTATTCTTTCTAAAGTTACTGTGAATGAAATAAAGTTACTAACCATATATAGTTGGGTTAGAAGATTAAGCTGCTTATATATAAATAGAGTTTTCAAGAGAAGGGAACTTATGATCTTACTCTATCCCACCATGATCAGACAATATTTGGAATCTGTGTTCTGCTTCAGTGTGATCCTGAATTAATCTGAGGTCAGATTTTAATTAAGATCTTCCTGCCTCCAGGCTCAATGTTCTATATGCTGAGTCACTGGGCTGGGGGAGATATTAAAACTCAAATGGTAAATCAGCCAGGAATTCTGGTTATATGTGTATAGGATAATTACACGAGAAATGTTCCTCTATGAGATATCATGTAAAGATTGAGATGTTTGCAAATTTACACAGTGTCTACCCTTGTAGATGTGCTATGTTAATCACAGGGTTAAGTTTGCAAAGTTGATCACAGAGGGTATAGCCTGCACCCCTTGCTTCACTGACCTACTGTAATGCTGCAAAATATAGATCTAGAAAAGAAGGATGATAGATATTTCAGAAGTAAAAAAACAAAACAAAACAAAACAAAAAAACCTCAGCTAACTATGGTTCCTCAAAACTTCAAAAGATAGATCCTAAAATCAAGGGTAAAAATGATGTCCCAGAAGCATAGTGGTTAATTTAATTGGCTGGAATCGTATTTGATCATTGAAATGATTGGCAACTTCCATCCTATACCAGAGCAATAGAGTTTTGTGCCTAGGTAGAGGAGCTGACATTTCCATGCTAGATTTTATATCATTTGCTTCTACATATCATTCTAAGCCATCAAAATCTTTTCTGCCTTCCAAACTAATAATTGTCTAGCTTTGAATCATCTGTATGTCTGATAAGCATTCATTTTATGTCATTGTCTTAGTCAGGGGTTCTTTAGCTGTGGCCTGTGAATTTGTTTTTTAAAAATTTGATAACCATATTTCAGTTTGATTGGCTTCTCTTGTGATACCATGAATGCTATTTTTTTTTCATTTGAAACCATTATTTTGAGGAGAACACAGACATTATCCAACTGCCAAAGGGGGTCTGTGATATAAAAAAGGTCAAGAACTTACTATCTAAGTAATTAATTAAAAATGTTGAACAGAAGAGGTCCATGTTTAGGGCTTTGAAGCACATGACTAAACATTTCCCTTTAGGGTAATATGGGTTAACACTTTTGGTTATGGTTATTCATTTACAATGCAGCTTGATTCTTGTCATTCTGCTCATGAAGATTTCATGAGGGACTTTTTCAGATGTTCTGACAAAATAAAGATATAGTATTAACAGAAACAAAGAGCATTAGAGCTGAAAGGGACCTTAAAACCATCTATTTCAACAATTTCATTTTCTAGACTAGGAAACCACAGTACCACATAGCAAGGAGGAAGGTGGTCATTTGCTCAAAGTCAAGCAACTAGTTAGTGACAGAGCTGAACCTAAAACTGAGTTCTTCTGATTTCTGGTTCTATTCCTTCCCTTAGATAGTGATCTCCTCAAGAAGATCTTTGTTTTTGACTTTCTTTTTATCCCCAGCATTTAGCATAGTACCTGCAACATTGTCAGTGCTTGATAAATGCTTGTTGACTATCCATTCTGCCTTTTCATCTGTTTCATTACTCTACTCTAACAACCTACAGAAAAGGACAGTAATCATATATGTAGACCTCAAAGAGGCCTTAAAGATCATTTCATTCAGGCCCCTTTTACAGATGAGAAAACTGAGTTCATGTCAGATTGATGACATATCATAGCACTGCCAGTATATAAACTCCTGTCTTTTGTCTCCAATCTATTAATATTTCCCTAACAGAGAGTGACAATAATAGGTTACATTTTTCCAGGGTGACAAAGCCTTTTGCTCATAATATACCTGTGAGGTAGATAATATAATATTATTACCCTATTTTATATAAGGAAATAACCTAAGGAAGATTAAATGATTTGCCTAGTGTCACATAGATAAACATTTAGAACTTAATTACAACTGTCATATAACGATGCTATATATACTATATGATGTATATAATGTATATAACATATATGTGTGTATATATTTGCATCTTTCCTTCCTTCCTTTCTTCTTTCTTTCCTTCCTTCCTCTCTTTTTCTTTTCTTCCTCTCTCTCCTTTCTTTCTTTCTCCCTCTCTCCTTCTCTCCCTCCCTCCCTCTTTTCTTCCTTCCTTCCTTTCTTTTTCTTTCTTTCTTATTTTCTTTCTTTCTCTCTCTCTCCTTTCTTTCTTCCTCTCTCTCTCCTTTCTTTCTTCCTCTCCTTTCTTTCTTTCTTTCTCTCTCTCTCCTTTCTTTCTTCCTCTCTCTCTCCTTTCTTTCTTCCTCTCCTTTCTTCCTTTCCTTCCTCTCCTTTCCTTCCTTCCTTCCTACCTTCCTTCCTACCTTCCTTCCTTCCTTCCTTCCTTCCTTCCTTCCTTCCTTCCTTCCTTCCTTCCTTCCTTCTTTCCTTCCTTCCTTCCTTCCTTCCTTCTTTCCTATCTTCCTTCCTTCCTTCCTTCCTTCCTTCCTTCCTTCCTTCCTTCCTTCTTTCCTACCTACCTTCCTTCCTTCCTTCCTTCCTTCCTTCCTTCCTTCCTTCCTTCCTTCCTTCCTTCCTTCCTTCCTTCCTTCCTTCCTTCTTTCCTTCCTTCCTTCCTTCTTTCCTTCCTTCCTTCCTTCCTTCCTTCCTTCCTTCCTACCTACCTTCCTTCCTTCCTTCCTTCCTTCCTTCCTTCCTTCCTTCCTTCCTTCCTTCCTTCCTTCTTTCCTTCCTTCCTTCCTTCTTTCCTTCCTTCCTTCCTTCCTTCCTTCCTTCCTTCCTTCCTTCCTTCCTTCCTTCCTTCCTTCCTTCTTTCCTTCCTTCCTTCCTTCCTTCCTTCCTTCCTTCCTTCCTTCCTTCCTTCCTTCCTTCCTTCCTTCCTTCCTTCCTTCCTTCCTTCCTTTCTTTCTTTCTCATTGAGCACTAAAGCAATATATGAGGAAGGTCATAAACATATCATTATCACCATTTTAGAGATAAAAATTTTAGATTCAGAGAAATAGTATTTGTTCATTCTTACACAGCTGTTTAAGTATTGAAGTTGGTTTTTTAATCTGAGTATCCTTACTCTAATACAATGTACTATGCTAAGATAGGAATTAAATTTGATGATTTGTTCTTAAGCCCGAGTTCTGGGTTAGCCCTTACCTACCAGTGCCGCCCTGTTTTTTTTCATTAAGTTAAATGATTGAGTTTATATATATTGGATTTACCATAGAGTGCCTCATGGGTTTGGCTAGAAAAGCAAGTATCTGAGACCAAATAAAAATGTGTATTTCTGACTCAGAAGAAAATAAATATTACTCGTCTAATTATAATTATGGGTATTCCTTGAACATGGTCTGTGTGGGATATGTGCCAGCCTACCTGGATCCCACTCTAAATAGTAGAAAGAATATTGGACCAAGGGACTAGATCTCTGAATTATTACTGAACAAATGGGAATGTTACTATAAAGAAGTCCATGAAATGAAATGATGAAATGCTTGTACTTCACACTTATAAAATGTATAAATACTTTGATGTTTTCCCCCCCAACCCCCCCAAAAAGCTGCAGGTTCTTCATAAAAACTAATTTTACTTCTGCAGTAATAAGTCTTGTCTTACTTCCATCAAAAATCAGTCCCTCCCCCAAAACCCTGTTGGAAAAGCATGCTCAGTGTTTCTTTTTAATTTATCCAAGATCACCCAGTAAGTGAGTAGCAGAACCAATAATAACTCATGGTTTTTGTCACTTGGTCCAATATTTTCTCTACCACGTAGCTCTATTTCTCATTAGAGCCTTATATCTCTCTTGGGAGGACCTTATCTGGTAAGATTTTGACTAGGGAGTTTCAAATATGCTCTCATGAAGGTTTCCAAGGAGTATTGAGCTTACCTACCTTCAGTTCTTTTGAGGTTTGTCCATCATTAATTTTCTGTAATTGTTTTGACATTGTTGATCTCTGGAAACATAAAAAGTTTTCCCTAACAATAAAGGGACTGTGATTTCATTAAGGGTTTGTTACATTTCAAGGGGGAATAAGATATTTTATGAAAAACAAAAGGAGCCTTGTCATATTCTATTAAAGCAATCCCATAACCCCCAGTGAAATCACCTTAGGGTTTATACTGCTCCTAATTACATACAGTGTACCTTGGATTTTTCATGTAATTTAAGTGAATGAGTCTTGTACTGAATGTCTCTGATTGAAATTACTCAAACTCAACATTTTGACCTCCCCCACTTCTACCAATCCCTGAAAAGGATAGAGAATTTTTTTAAAGAAGATATCTTACAGAAAGCCATCAAATCAAATATTCCTTTTGCTTTCCAACCACATAGAGGACACTTATTTATTCATTTTAATTTAAGTGTCAGATGCAAGAGGGGTGTAAATTGATAGATCTGAGTGAATCAAAGGATTTCATTTTCTCCTAGTACTTCTTGGTAGTAAAGAGACAATCCACGTTGGCACTGAAGAAAGAACTGGTTCTAAATGACTTATATTCTTGTACTTTCATACCAGGGAAGTTAACTGATATATTTGGAACTGAGCTCAAAACTCTTGTTTTTTTATATTTCAGGAAAATATTAAAGCCTTTTGAGGATCTGGGTTGGAAAAATTACATGAACCTGGACAAGTCCCATATTCTCAAAGACTATTCATTGTGAAACAGGAACTGATTTGCTATTGATTTGATAGAACCAGTTCTTCTCTGGGAGCTCCCATTATAGATAAAATTATCAGACTGTCTCAAAACCACAAAAAGGTCTGGACTATACTTTCCTCGAACCACTATTCTGTATCTTGAACCCTTTTCAGCTTCCAGTACTGTTCTTCTACATTATTGCCTCCATCTTTTCACTTCCTAATCACTTCTCCATCTCTTATAATATCAATTATGATCCTTTCACTTAGAGACTTAGCAGTTTAATCCAATGACCGCTGCTCAAGCTCATATTACTTGTCCCATCTGTGGCTTTTTAGATGACTGACTACATCCTTTTCTTGCCTTCTTTTCTTTCATTCATACATTCACCAATCCTTTACAAAATTCCCATTATCCACAAAGTAAGAAGCAGCATGACTTGGTGCATAAAAAACTAGCCTTAGCATCCAAAACATTTGGGTTCAACTCTTGCTCCTGATAATATGCCACCTTTCAAACCATGAGTAAATTTTAATCCCTTAGTGCCCCCCACCATTGACTATCAAATAGAGAGGAGCCACAGATCTATACTGGCAGTGGTGAAGTGTACCACTAGTACTTCACATTTATTAAAATAAACACAAAGTAATTAGGGATAGATTAAAGGGCAAGATTACTTCAAAGAGAGGTTGATGAGGAAGAGGGTATCAGAAAAGAACTTTTGTAGGAGGAAGCAGTTGAATTGATTCTTGAGAAGATTCAGGGTGACAGATAAAAAGGGAGAACACTCTAGACATATGGAAAACCTATGCAAAGACATAGAACAGAAGGATAGAAAGCTGCATATGGAAAAAAGAATATATATGTAGGATGGGGAATTTTAAATAAGTATAGAAAGTTATGCTTAAGGCAATTGTAAAGATCTTTAAATGTCAAAAGGAGAAGTTTCCTTCCATCCACATCCAGGCTCACAATTTCAGAATCATCTTTGAATCCTTATTATCTCTCATTTCACAATCTAATTACTCACAAGTTTTGAAATTTTATTTTACTTTTATATATTTTTACTTATATCTATGTCCTTCCCTATACTTACATAGCTTTGATCCTTATTCATGTACTTACTACCTCTTCCTAGGACTATTGCCACAATCTCCTCATTGGTCTTCCTGGTTCCAGTTTCTTTCGACCCTAGTTCATCCTCCATACAATTGCCAAATTAATATTCCTAAGACATAGGTATGATAATATTAAAATTAAATTATCAAAATCTTCATTGGCTCCATATTGCTTCCAAGATACAACATAAATTCCTTAGGTGGGTAGTTAAGCTCTGTAAAATTTGTCTCTAATCTACCTTTTGAAAATGTCTTTTGTATTATTATTTCCCTTCACTCATATTATATTTCAATGGAATAGTCATCAGTCTACTACTCTACTATTTTCTGGGCTTTGGCACAGGCTATGACCCATATTTAGGCTGCATTCCCTTCTTACCTTTAACCTTTTGAATCTTTAGCTTCCTTCTAGATTTATCCCAAGTATCATAAAAATCACTCCAATCCTCCTTTTAATAAGTATTTTCTTCTTCCTGAAGTTCCTTTGAATTTACTGAATCTGCACCTGTTATAACCACATACACAGTATCCAAAAGAATGTTAATTCAATATAAGCTTAGATTATTTCTTTTTTGTCTTTGCATTTCTTTCTCTACCACTGTAACCGATAAACAGAAGGTATCTACTAAATGTTTGTTGAAACGAACTCTTAAAATAGAAACTTCAAAAGCAATAAAATATATGGGCATTTATAGCTAGGACAATTGTTTGTGATGCTCAGTTAATCTCATTCCCGAGATATAGGACAGTATTTTCTAATTTTCTTGTTATCCTGGGAGAATTCTCTAAAATAACATGAACTTGGCTCCTTGCTCACTTCTTAGAACATTTCTCTATATTTTAGACCAATATTCAATCATTAAAATCCTTCTTCCCATCCCCTAATTAGTTCCATGGATATATCAGTTCTTACTGAAATTAACTAAACAAAAATGTGGAAAAATAATCCTGAAAATAGTCTTGCCTTGTATTCCTATTTCATAACAGGCTTGCCCTGAGGAGTGCTGGCACAACAGGAACTTACTAGCACAGAAATAAGTCACACTTATATGAATCGTGTGTTAAGATTTACAAAATGCTTTCCTCACAAATTTGTAAGAGTAGGTATCTGCATACGGACACATCACAGATTACAATGATCATAAGCAGAGAACTGCTCTAAAGGGAGGAAAAGGACTAGGAGCCTTGAATTAAATAACTTTTATCAAGGATTATTCTCATAAGGATACAATCAGTTCACACTTCTTCAGCAGTCTGAGACCTTAGAAGTCTATTTCAAGATTAATTAGAAAAAGAATTCTTTAAAATGGAAAAATAGACTATTTCCCTATTATTCATAACAACAGAATCTATTTAATGAAGCCTTGAAAATAGTTCAGTGGCTTGACTGCCACCTACTGGTTATTCTTCATCACAACCCTCATTTTAATTTCTTGGGCAAGGAGGGAAAAAAGGCAGCTTTCCTTCTCCAGTAATATCAGAAAAGTATTTTAATCTCTATGTTGAAGTGTATTCTTTTTAAAAAAGCATTGTATATAAAGGAAAGAATGTGATTGGTATTTTTACTTTCCACAGAACTATATAGAGTATACATTCGTCCAAAAAGGATGATTCAAGGAAATTCCAAAAGCTTCTATTTGGTCCATTTTATTTAATCCTAACAAAGCTTCCTATTCTGGCAAAGCCTCCCATCTGACCTACAAGAACCCTCAAAAAAACAAACATGAACCTGCCAAGCTGAAAGTGACTGTCTTTATAAAACTGATATTCAGATTTTTAGAGCAACAGAAAGAGATCTCTTTTAAGCTTGCATAGCCAGAGGAGACTTTGGAGGAAAAGTACTTCTTTGATCAAATACCAGAAACTGAGTACAATGTGTATGTACATCAGCAGTCATTTGAGAAATACTTCAACTAGAAAAGAAATTTAGTTGCCCCAAATTTCAAGTTGTAGGCCTCTGATACCCTCCAATGCTTGGAAATCAGAAAGCCAGCAGAAATGGTTTGTTGGGGTTTTTTTCCCCTCTAGTGTTTAAATTACCATTTTATAGTAATAATCCATTTTCTGGATCCAGTGATAGCATTTAATGTTTCCATATAAAATGATGATGACTTCTTGGTGGACATGTGGCTCGAAGATAAACTCTATGTCATTTATTTTAATTATACCTTTTTCTGTTTTTGTGCTCAATTATGCATATACAGAAAATTAAAAACTGTTTATAGGTTAATAAAGTACTGCATTGAGTTGGTTGCATTTCTTCAAATATGTTTGCACATTTTTATACACACTTAAATCCAGTTATGATTAATTATATCTTTAAGAACCTAAAGAAAAATTATGTAGAATATTAAGTTCTTTTTATAAAAAACAATGTGCTTCCTTTGTAGCCTATACTCTATTCACAATATACTATGTAAGCACATCAATAAACTCTTAACACTCCAGAAATCCTTTCAAACAATGTTCTGTTCTGTACCATAAACAGGCATGGATAATAAATATTAGCATTTGGTAAAGTCACTTAATCTGTTAAGGTAATAATGGCCAAAAGACAAGTCATAAAAAGACTAATAGCTCCTTGCAGCACTAATAAAATTTGCCAGTTTTCAAGTCGACATTTCTTAATCATTGTGAGCTATGTTAAGATTAATTCCCTTTGTATTTATACAAGTGCCCAGATCTATCTACTTAGACACACATTGAGAATATGTATCAAATCATGATCATATCATATCATGCAACAAAAGCGCTCTATGTGTTCTTATTTATAGCAATGCCACTAGAATTATTAGAAATTAATGTAAGACAGCATTAATAATATTGTATATGAAAGGAAACCATTTTTATCAAATAATAATGTATAGTTTTTTATGTGATTCTACTCCAGCGAGTCAGTAGAAAAGAAAAATGGTTTTACCTAAAATATTGGCAAACTAGCTGAAAGAATAAAATTAAGTTGACCTTTTAATAGATGTCTATTTATTGATTTAGATTCACCTCCTTTTTTTTTTTTTTTGGAGGAAGGAGAGGAGAAAGCAGGCTAAGGAGGGGCTCTTAGAATACAGGCATATATAATAATACAGCCCAAACCAGTTTTATTTCTTTTGTGTGTCATTACTGAAGGATTGAGGCAGGCTTCCTTTAAGTGTAGTGATGCAAAAATAATAGTATCCCAGTCTGGCTGTGCACAAGCAGAGGAAAACAAGAGCTTCATATTAAAGTACCTTCTAGGTAGCTGACATGACGCATCTAGTCAGACGTAAATAATGACAGACGGAAACTATCATGAGGTCTGTGAAGCATCAACATGCTGCCATCATTTTCTCTCTAACCTTGCCTTGCTAGCAGCTCTCAGGCTTACAGGCTGAGAGATCATTTAAAAAGCAAATCCTAATGATGCTGCCCACTGTAACAACAGTCAGCAAGATTGGCACCAATTTAGCTCAGTTTAAAAACTCGGGGTGGCAGCCATTGTTGGCTCATGACACCCTAAACTCGTGGCATTTCCACAGTGTTCCTACATTTTCCCTAACCCTCCCCACCCATCCCACCCCTATAACTATCCACACCTCCCTCAGGGCTCCTTCTGAATCTTAGGGAAAGATTTCACCTGTACAGAAGGAAAATAGTCCATCTCGGTCACTCAGTTGGCAATCTGAGTATAATCTCTTGAATTGCCTCTATTTTTTGGATGGTTTTATTTAGTAAAACAAGACAAAATATAATAACAACAAATCTTTCTGAAAATCCTTACCCACCCTCTTCCTTTTTGTGAATGTGTGCAGCCCACACTATTTTGTGTGCATTATGTATGCACAGGCTAACTGTGGGTAAATAACATTCCAGTGTCCCTGTAGCTTAAGTCTAACATGGTTATGGTTCAGATAAACACATCTGTACATGGCTGCCATAATCAATGTGGAATGGCAGAACAATTTTGCAGATGCAGCCCCAGGAAAAAAAAATAGCTGTCTTGTCCAGATTCAATAGAATCTATTCACCAAGAAAACCTGCGATAAAGCAGTAACACATTTTATTTGTTAAGACAGTGATGACTTAGCAAACCAGTGGGAACTGAAGTTGATATCCGGTAAGATAATGGCATTATCACTTTGCAAATCAGTATGTGGCTTTGCTTGGGTGCCAACAGTAGGACACAAGGCTTCAAGAGCTAAAATAAAACAAAACAAAAAGCAAGGAGATCAGACTGCCTAGGTTGGATTATAAATGCATTCTGATCAATTACCATGATTTTCCTTCTGCTTGGTACAAAACAGATTGCACAGGCTAAAGATTCACTGTTAGAGGGAGCTTGAAGGTGTGTGTTGGGGATGGGGGGGAGTTCATGAGGGAGGTAGAGTGTCGGTCGGAATAATTCATCCTAATGGAATGATATTGATCTCACTTCATAATACTTTAATCACTAACTGAACAACTTATCCTAGGAAAAAAGAGATGTCAAAATAAAATGAGTGTTTTATATATGGATACACATATATTGTGCATATATATAATAAATGTACACATTTTTATGTATGTATGCAATATATTTTGATATACCTACATAATGTTTTTAGGACTTTTGAGTTTTTTCAGTTATAAATATTGATATCATTTGTGACTCCCATAGAAAATAGAAGACATTTAATTCTGTTGTTGATATCAGGTACTGTACAGGTTGATTTCCCTAGGCAAAAGTGAAAAATGTACTATTTGGACTTAAATTTAGATTTAATAAATAGCTAATTTGGGATCTTGTTCTATATGCAAGGAAATAATCACAAGGCATTCCTTTTTAAAAGGTTTCATTTATTCTTGTGAGCTTAATTATTGCAAGGAAACTGTGAGCAATTTGTTTTTTACCAGTGTCTGATTTCTGAGAATGGTTATTAAATATTAAATGGATGCATAATTCAGGCAATTAAGAAAGTAATCACACAAAGTAATGTAATGGAAGTTAATTATTACTGCATAAGCAAATAGTTCATTAATGCTAGGAGTTGCTATGGCTGCATTCTTAATACATGCAGAAGTGAAGCATGAATCCTCCGTGTATTTGAGGAGGTAGGAGGAAGTGGGATACTCCAGAAAGGCTGTTCCTAATGAAAAGCATAGGCAAATAAAGGCCATATTGACCCCTGACTCTTCTAAATAATCTGGGATCATCATTGCTGAAGAGTTTTATCAAAACCACGATTAACTTAGATGCTTATAATCTTTTCTATTTGTAGTACAGACGTGGCTTAAATCAAGGAAGAAGTAAGGGAATTCAGGTTGTTTTTAAAAAAAAAAAAAGCCAATCCTGCTTCCCTTGTTTAAAAAAAAAAAAATCTACCCAGTGTCGTTTCTCTTGTTAAAAAGCTATAAAATCATATGTGTAACTTAAAAGGACTAGACCATTTTTGATTTTAAAAGAATAATAACTGGAAGAACTACCCTTTTTCTAAGCTGACACTCATGACCACCAATGAAAATTCTGACATATCCTGGCTCACACTGATTCCCCAAAGCATTATGCTTTATAAAGGTTATTTTACATTAAATCAGCATGGATACAAGTTTTTATGCTCCCCACACTTGGTGCAGCTACAAAGGTAACGTAAAATAGGGTGAGGTACCGTAAAATAGGGGGGCCAAATGGACTTGGGCAGGAGAAGGAGAGCAAACTAAATGGGGATGATTTCTGAATGAATGAACAATGGAGAGGTTTCAGAATGAAGCCTCCCTCCAGGCCTTGAGCAGAGCTAACCAGGCAAGGAAAGGTTTGTTATGTGTGGATTCTGGAGCTTTTTGGGACTTGCCACTTTCCTGTAGTGACCCTTCTCACACATGCTCTTTGTTGTCACTTCAAGTGTGTATGTAATATATATCTGTATATGCACACACATATATGTAGTATACTTTTATACATATATTTGTATATACATATATCACATAGTAGGGAATATAAAAGATTTTTAAATATAGGCAATATTCTATTACATATGTTACATTCTATTCTTATGTGTAATATATGTAGATGTAAATATATTATGTGTAAACACATTTATAAACATTACATAATCTATCACATAATTTATATATACAGTAGATCCCGAACATCTTAGTGCAGTTTGAAGCTTTTAATAGCTTCAGACTATAGCTAGTAAAGTTTCAAACTTCACTAAGACTTTTGGGATACGGAGCATGTGTATGTATATATACAAATCCATATATATAAATATAAATGTGTGTATATACATAGGAACACAGTATATATGTTTGTATATATAAGCATGTGTCTCTTTACATAGCATGGGGTATACATATACATATATACAAATCAATATGTGTATATAAATATGTGTGTATATATGTATGTATACCAGAAAAACATTATAATGCATGTGTATATTAATATGTGTAAGCATGTGTATATGTATATAGGAACATGGTACATATATGTCTCTATATACAAATCCATATATATGAATATTTATATATATATAAATATGTATGTATGTATACAGAAACAGTGCATATGTATATATATATATATATGTATGTGATTGTGTGTATGTACATAGGAATATGGTACATATGATATCTCTATATACAATTCCATATATATGTACATACGTGGACTACATGAATCTATGTATATGTGAATATATGAGTATGTGTGCATGTATATATACATGTATATACACATAGATATTATTTTTCATATTAAACTGGCAAAAATATCTAGCCTGAGTTCAGCGTTTAAACATCAAAGAAATTAAAAAAAGAAAATATTTTGTGGTGTGCTTCCCTCTAAATGGAATAATAATAAAAACTATTTACAGAAAAACTTTAAAATGTATCAGGTACTTTGCAAATATTATTTGAACCTCAGGACAACAGTATGAAGCAGGTACTCTATTAATAAACAGTAGCACCTAGCTGCATGTGACATTATGCTTGTGATGATGTGTGTTATGAGCTCAGTGAACCACTGACTCTCATAGTCATATAGACAGTACTCATATAGATAGCTATAAAAATATTGGTTAATTGATTTGTTTATTCTTGCAAAAGGAGCATTGTGCTAACCACTGGAGGTGATACAAAGTTTAGGGATGACATGATTCCTGCCTTCTTGAAATTTATGATAAGATTAATTAAATCAATTAAGAATTGGAGTCTCTATTTCTTCATGTCGAATTTGAATTAGCTAACAGAAAAGGAAGGTAATATTTTGCTCCTCAAAGTCACCCTGCGATGTTTCTTGCAGTCTCACTTATTCTCTGCAAATCACACAAACCTTCCTAGGGTAATAAGTGAATATCAAGATTCAGTTGAAGATATGTTTGGATTTAATTTAGAATTTGAACAACTATATGATACAATGGCCAGGTCTGGAACAGAAAGACTTATCTTCTTGAGTTCAAATCTGGCCTTAGACATTTACTAATTGTGTGACCCTGGACAAGTCACCTTACCCAGTTTGCCCCAGTTTCCTCATCTGTAAAAGGAGATTGAGAAGGAAATGCTAAATCACTCCAGTATCTCTGCAAAAAAAAAAAAAAAAAAAAAAAAAAAATAAGGTCATCAAAAATTGGACATGACTGAAAAACAAATGAATAACAAAATAACATTTTAATTCTACATTTGATCACCTATTAGTTTTCCATTCCTATGTTATGTGCCTGCAAAGAACCATAGGGAGTACAAAGTAATGGAAAGAACACTTGGTTTTGGAATTGGAGAGACTGGGTTCCAATCTAATCTCTGTTATGAACTATGGGATCTTGCACAAGTCATTTTAGACTGGTAGGTTTTTTTTTCATTCATAAAAAGAAGCAGTTCAGATTATATGACTTCCAAAATTCTTTCCAGTTCTAAATTACCATGCAGTCTAGTAAGACCTACATAATAAAAGAATGAGATCTAAATTATGTGTTACCAACTCTAGTCCTGTAGAAATTCAGAAAAGGGAGAGGTGTGCAATAGTTGAAGTAGCCCAACAAGACTTTTTGGAAAAGATAGAAATCTGAGCTCAACCTTAAAGCATAAACAAAATGTAGAGGGAAGAAAAGAGGGCATTTCAAGAAGAGAATAGAGTAAAAGTGGAGGATAATATGAGCCAAGTTAACAGAAGTCTGAATGAGCATGGCATGTGTGAGTATAGTGGGGGTGATAATAAGATAATCAGATTGTGTGGCAGAGAGGGCTTATGTTGGGAAGAAGAGGGAAACAAAATCATATTGATAGGGTGAGGTCCTAGTTGGAAGACCTTGAAAGTCAGGCTGAGGGGTCAGGTGTATGTGTTAGACATTAAAGATTCCTTGAAGGCTTGCATTCTCTAGGGAGCTATCAGTGGTTTTTTATTTTCCCTAAATACTTTTTAACATCTCCTCGTCAATAAAAGCATGTTTAATGCATTAAAAAAAAATCAATCCTCATATATTTTGCCTTTAAATTGACTCTTCATTTCACCAAGGATTAGGGATGAGTTTAATGGAATTATGTTTATACCTTTCAGAATTTGGCCTTTCTTTACTTCCTGTGATTCCAGAACCTAGTTCAATCAGCCAAATAATTCTAGAATAGATGAATCCCCTCCTTTTCCTCTCTTTCCTCTTCTCCTTCTCCTTCCCCCAGAGTGATTCAAAAGTAGAACAGAAAAGGAAGATAATATTTTGCTCCTCAAAGTCATCCTGCAATGTTTCCTACAGTCTCACTTATTCTCTGCAAATCACACAAACCTCCTAGGGTAATAAGTGAATATCAGATTCAGTTGAAGATATGTTTGGATTTAATTTAGAATAGAATCTACTTTATAAGTTTATTTCTTTAAGCTAATTGCTTCTCAAAGAGGTGATTTAGGAGTTAGGAACAATCTAGGTTCTACTTTGAACAATTTCTGTCCCTATAAGAAAGTCACTTCTCTCTTTTAATTTTCCTATCTTTTAAAACATTACCTATTCTTTATCTAAATTCTATTGGATTACAAATGTCTTAAGAAGAAAGACTCTCTTAGGCATTTTTGCACGTCCTGAGGGCAGAAAGAGTTGAATCTTTTTTTGTTTGTTTGTTTTATATCCAGTATCCAGCACACTGCTTTGCATGTGGTAGGTATATAAATAAACTAAATAAACATTATAGCTGTTCTTTGAATGAATGAATGAATTTCTTGTATATACAGGCATTTAATAATTCCTTGTTGAATTGAGTGGAATTAAAATAACTTGCAGTAAATTGAACTAAAGATAGAGATTTCTTCATCATCACCAGCCTTTATTCCAGCAGTTGAAAGGTAACAATTTCTTAATGTATCATTTAAGTCACCAGGAGTAAGAGTTTACCAAATAAATGGCAGAGGTTTAAAGGAGTTCCAAAACCCCTTCCAAAAATCACTTCCTCCTTTGTCATCACTGAGAGGAAATGGCTTTATATCTTAATATTTTCTTATTATCATGACATGGTTAATTTCAAGGAGATGATTTTCACTTGTTTCTATCTCCCATTTTAAAGTATTGTAATGCAAAAAATATGTTAACAGCAGATTCTAAGAGGTTTACAAATAGATAACTTGTATTCAGAAAGCTGTATCTGAAGAGATGTTTCAGCAACATTGAATCCTCTTATCCAAAATAGTCATATCCTATTCCTTAGAGACATGTGCTGGAGGACTTTGGGGACATTTTTTCTTTGTGATGAAAGTAAGGGGAGAAAGGAAATCTCTCATCCCTTGTGAACTCATAGCTAGATAGAATATTCACTCATTAGACACTATCTAAGCTTCAATGAAATGTCTTGAGCTAACGCTGCAGCAGTTCTGTGTTAAACCCTGTCTTATCACCACAGTGGAAAAAAAGACCTTATGAGGACTAATGACTAATTCCCTACATCATTTCTAATGTATCCCAGGGTGCTAACTTCAGAACACCTGCCTCTACCACTGGTAAGGTAATGAGAGAATCCGTGAGTTACGGACCACTGAAAGCATTCATAATATTCATCAGTTGGACATTATTGGACGGGGCAGCATGCCTAGTTCACTAAGAGCCATTGAATGCAGTTGCCCTTAGTGCTCTGCTTTTATGGGCAGTTGGTCAGTGAAGTGGCTGAAAATACATACTAATGGAATAGATGAGTTTAGAAAAGTTCTAGCTTCCCAGGAAGTCCAGAAAGCTTGTTAAATTGTGTTGCTAGTAATATATATTTTTAAAATAATGCTCCTAATAACAACTAGAAGCGTGAGAAGTGAAAACCTTTAATTATCCAGAAAATCTAGGTCCCCTAAAACCAGGCTTTGGCCTGGACAATTCATACTGTTGGGGGGAAAGTCTCTTGGGGGTTCTGAAAAATCCAGAATGGCTTAGTATATTATCCATGGGGCAGCTAGATAGAATAGTAGGTAGAGCTCTGCACCTAGAGTAAGAAAGACTTATCTTTGTGAATTCAAATGTGGCTTCAGATACTTACTTAGCTATGTGATCCTATACAAGTTCCTGACTCTTGTTTACCTCAGTTTCCCCATTTGTAAAATGAGTTGGGAAAGGAAATGGTATCTTTGCCAAGAAAACCCTAAGTGAGGTCACAGAGTCAAGAATGACTGAATAACAACAGATATTTAAATTCACCTAATAATCAACATTTTTATTGCTTGTTCTAGAAAGTCTAAGCATAGTTCTAGTCAATGAGCATTTTTAAATTTTGAGATAACCAAAATTTCTTTACTCCTATGAATATATGTATATATATATATATATATATACATATATATGTGGATATATATGTATATGTGTGCATACACATATATAACAGATGAGGAAGATAAACTCAGGAAAGGTTAAAGTATCCACAAAGATAGATTTGATAGAGGCAGGATTCAATTCAAGCCTTCTGATTACTTTAGCCACAATATCTCCCTATGTCCATATTCATATCTAGAATAAAGGCTTTTTTCCCTCCCCCCCCCAAATTATTTCATTTCTTAATAAGAATCATGGAAATCAGATATCTATCAGACTAGAAAAGAAATATAGACATTCTATGGCTTACTGGATATCATCTCTTGACATATCATGGAATATAAATATAAGTAGAATGAGTTTTCTTCAACTCCCTCCCAAGAACCTTAGTCACTTTTAAGTAACATCTTTCTTTTTGTATTTAAAAACCATTGTTAGAGTAAAAAACCTTGTATTTCTTTCCTTGTAAGTTGCTTTTTCATATTTCTTTCTCCTACCATTCTTCTTAGTTCACTTATTCAGCATCTCACAATTGACTGTGAATATATGACTACAATTAAAAATAAATGACCCAGTGACAGGTAAAAGATCTTATGCTCATTTTTCTTGATGTAAATGCAACTATCTGCCACAGAAAACTACTTAGGGTTATGACCAAGGTCACCCCTAAAGGTGGGGAGGCCTACTTATAAAATTATGGCTCTCAATATATCCACCTCTGTGAGTAGCACAGGAAAGGAGAGAAAAAAATCTAAAATGTCCAGATATCATGAGAGACAAGGTGATTTTTCATCATCTAAACTATGTCCTTTTTGATTCCTCAGTATTTGCTTCTCTCTCCTTCCTATTAGAAATTATAAAAGCATTTGTTTTTGAATCTCTATACATAATTCCCAAGAAAACAAAAAATATTTTTGGCCAGTAGTGTGACTTGGTTGCTTTTTTCACTGTAACTGCTTCATGAATACCATCTGAGGAAATAATTATGTAAGGTCAGTTTACCTTGCTACTGAATTCCCCACTTAGAGTAGAAGAAAATCTCCTGGAAGCTAACAAAAATCCTAGGAAAGATGAAAAAATCAATGGAAATAAATGAGAGCAAGTCAGTTTCATACTTGGTGGTCTGTGAGGCAGTTCTGTTGCTGAAAGATTCTGATTAGGAATGTACATATTTTGAAACACTTTATTTTAACCTTTCTGACTTTTCAGATAACTTTGCTTTAATTTCAAAAGCAACCCTTTAAACACACACACACACACACACACACACACACACACACACACACACACACACAGTCCAGAATGATTGAAATAAAGGATAGAAATCATTAGGTAGTTTATTTCATATGTTGGAATGGGAAAGAGAAACCAGAAAAATACTTTGCACCAAAGTATTAATTAACAAACAATACTTGTTGAATGTTGACCAAATAAAACAACTCTCTAGAAGACAAATTTGGGGAATGAGAGGAGCTCTGATATTTAATGTTTTTTAGCCTGGAAACTAGCAAGAGTCAGAAACCCAAATGTGCTATACCAAGTAACATTACATCATGGCTGTGATGATGAAGACAATATAATAGTTATATTTATTCCTTAGAATTGAGTCTTGGCATCCAGAAAAAGGAAAGCTTGTCATAAAACAAAACCAAGAAGCATCAAGCATGCATTTTCTGTTTCAGTAATGTGTGTGCAAAGATGGCTTGCTAGTATGTAAGGCTGGACTATGTAAAACATATTTTCATCTGACTTCCTTAAGCCACATTTGGTGTTCCATTAGCAGTGTGCAGTAGGCCCGAGTGTCCTCTGCATTACACTAATTGTTTAAGCATGACAGGTTATTACTTCAGTCAGAGGGGTAATGTAGATTGGGGTGGGGAGGTGGTTGGAGAAGTAGGGCACAAACACAATTTTCTAGTTTTCAAGGAGCAATTATAAATAGATGAGAAGCCATAAAAATATTACACATGGGAAATGGCCATCAGTACAATTGAAACAGTGCCTGAAGCTGGCGGAACCAGGAGCGAGATGGGTTCAGAGCTGACAGAACTGAGGTTGGTGATTTAAAAATAGCAATGATAATTCTTCCTCAAAACAGAACAATGCAAGCAAGAGTCACAACTCTCACAAAAGTTATTGGTCAAACATGGGCCATTTCATTGGATAAGCTATTTTCAAAGCAAACCCAAATTTCAAAATGTCAGCCTGATAAATAGGGGGAATCTAAAAAGGATAAAGTCAAGGTGTTTTCTTTTAGATATTAAACAAAAACCTTTGTTTTTATTTCTAACAATCTCTCAAAGCTTTAAGAAAAGAGAATAGTTTAATGCCCTGGGAAGAGACCTATTTATTTATTTTCTGGATAATATCTTATTGACTTAATATATCCATGTGCAAGTTTATTTTAGATGTCTCTTGGGACTGCTTCTGTGATTTCACTCCCATAAAGAAACTCCCTTCATAGATCTAGAAAATTGTTCAGGGAAAATAATATTCATGGTTATACAAAGAAAAAATGTGAAAGGCAGGACTGGTATCCAGATCTTCTCTCCTATTCACTGTGCCACATTGCATTTCTAGTTTATACATTAATGCTTCACTTTCTCCATCTCTAAAATGGGTGTTACTTTCAGAGAATTTAAAAAGTTGTAAGAGTTGGATAGATGAGAGGCAACAATGCATAGAATATGGAGGACTAACTGGAATCAGAGAGATCCGGGTTTAAGTTTTGCCTTTGACATACACTGGATACATAACCATGAGTAAAAGGCTTACCCTCTTGGTACCCTCTGAAAATACTTGAATAATATAAGCCACAGTTGAGTTGCTGATTTGCCCTACAAGAAGGAGTTTCCATGCTTGAAATTGCCCATGTGGCTAGAATCACAGATCAGTCCCCTCTCCACCCATCTTCCTGTACTACAAATCACTAAATGTAAGCGCCACATAAATGGGGATCTTGTTTTGCCTAAATACCTACCTAGCTCAGTCTTTTGCATAGTATCCTGTAGAAGGGTTTGTTAGGTTAACAACAATACATGTATATTGAAGAACTGTAATTTTCATTTTCTTCTGCAGGGGTTGATTGGTTCAAAATTTCCAGGGTTTTTTGTGATTACGGGCATAGGTATGTTAAATCAACTTTACAAGCATTCAGTGTATTCTAGAAAAGATGACAATAGATGGGAGAATGAGGATACCTACATATTAATCTAGGCCTTTCTACTTATATGTGGCAAGTATAAGTATAATCCAGCCTTCGCTATGATTATTCATAAAATGGGGTTTGTATTAGATGATCTAAAAAAGGTGAACTAGAAAATTCCTTCTAGTTCTGTGAATCTATGGTCTGATGGTTACTAAGTGGTCTTCTGTCTGCACTTAAGTTGACTCTCTGGTTTAAAAATTAAAAATAAATAAACGTTAGGGGTATGCATGTTTTCCAAACAAAGGATCCAAATGAAACTATTTTTTCACTTTAATGTCACACTGGGACAGTCACATAACTGACATTAGCCAAAAAGACTTTTAATATTCCCTTGCTCCAATTGCTGGACTATGTTCTTCCTATGTTTTGCTAATAATAAATAAAACAAGGTAAATAATAATTTGAGGGCATTGTAAATTGACATGGAAATGACCTAGTAGCTCAGCTGTAGGGCCTTTCAGTCTCAGCAGTGTATCTCTTTTAGCTAACCATTTGAAAATATAGAAAAAAAAGTTTTACTTATTGACTCTCACTCTTTTTTGTCCCCAGTTGAACAACATACATCAAAATAAATAGTACCTATCCAGGAGCAGAGGGCAGTCCTCTCTCAATCTCTTCCTTATTATCATATGCTCAGGGAGGAGAGAGAGCAGAGCTGAACATAAGAGTTCCAAGTGAATTAGGAAGTGGAGCAGCTGCAAAGTCCAAGCGGTTGGCAGCCGATCCCCAACATTGATCATCTCTGCTTTTGCTATTGAGTGTCATTCTAGTCAATGAGATTACAACAGAGAGTTTAAGGGGAGCACAGAGAGAAAATGACACAGAAAATGACACACATATAAGCACAAAGAAAGTAGTAAAAGGAGAGAGTGAGATAGTTTGGTGCATTGGGGTTGGGTTAGGAGGTATCCTGTCAAACAAAATCACTGAAGACTCAGGCTGACCTTGCCCTTCACTTCTATCTATGAAATCTATGGACACTTTTTTTCCCCCTAAACCTTTGTTCTCCACTCTTTCACACACCCCACCCCAGTTAGATGGCACCATAGAGTTCAAATCTGTTCTCAGACACTTAATAGCTGTGTGACCCTGGATTATCTGCCTCAGAATCCTTAACTGTAAAATGGACATGATAGCAACTTTCTCTTAGGGTTCTTCTGAGGATCAAATGAGATAATATTTGTAAAGCATTTGGCACTGTGCCTGGCACACAGGTTACTAATAAGTTCTTATTTCCCTCCCTTCTTCCTTCCTTCCTTCCTTTCTTCCTTCCTTCCTTCCTTCCTTCCTTCCTTCCTTCCTTCCTTCCTTCCTTCCTTCCTTCCTTCCTTCCTTCCTTCCTTCCTTCCTTCCTTCCTTCCTTCCTTCCTTCCTTCCTTCCTTCCTTCCTTCCTTCCTTCCTTCCTTCCTTCCTTCTTTTTGTCCTTCCTTTCTTCTTTTCTTTCTTACCTTGCATAAAGTTTGCAAACTTCCAGAGTCTTTGAAGACAAATACCACTAAGTTTATAACACATAATATGGGTGGGGTTGTAGGATAATGGAATAAAACTGGATTTGGGGCAAAAGGTTCAGCTCCTGACTGTTATTTATTATCTGTGGGCAAATCAGTTAATTTTTCTGATCCTCATCTGTAAAAATAAGGTGGTAGGACTAATTGATCTCCAGGTTCCCTTATGTCTAAAGCTATGATTTTATATATCTTTTTCTCATCCCTTTCCCCAAAATGAATAAATAAAAGCATACATGTGCTACTTATATGAAATTCTATTATGTTCCACAAGTAATACAGCTTTACTTATTGTTGATATCTATTTTGGTGCTTTCTTTATTCTTTCTCAGAAGCTGTGATGCCTTATACAAAATAAGCCCTAAATGAATGTTGGTTGAATGAATGAATTAATTTCCATTTTTTAAAGTTCAAGATTTCTCCAAAGTATCAGATGGATAAGGTCCCAGAAACTAGGAAATCCCTAGGAAAGAATAAGATCAAGGAAATCCACTAGTAAAGATAGAAGAACCTAGAATATATAACTGACTCCCCAGTGTTCAAGAAAGCTTGAAGTCACGGGTCTGATTTGGTTGTTTTTCAATGCCAATATGTTAATTGCCCAATTCTTAGTCATATTAATGATTTAAAGAGAGGAAATTAGGCCTTTTATCAGGAGGACAGATATAAAGGAAAGCATCTGCTAGTTGGAATAAAGCTGGGAAAAATATAAAGATTTTGAGGAGCATTTTCTAATCTAGACATATTTTTAAACTTTGTCTCTTTTGTCTCAAAAACAGGAAATGATGGAATTTTTAAAATATGTAATTTTAAAGAAAATCTAAAAAGTTATAATTAGCTATAGAGACTATCTTTAGCTCTGTCTTGGAAAAAACCTCTATTAATTGTGATTTAATTGAAGGTATAGGGTCACAAGAGCATCAATATAGAGTCTGCAAATGTACTGGGCTTGGTACAAAGGAGATAGATGACACATTCCTGGCCTTCTAATAGTTTATGATCTAAAGTGGGGAAGATAAATTCAAGTCAGATATTAGTTTTAAAAACAACTTCCAGGGTATTTCCTAAGCTCAGCATTCATTGAGTTTAATTTCTCTCAGCTTTTATACCTAAACAATTATTTTGTTCAGTCTTTTTTTCAGGTGCACCTGACTCTTCATGACTCCTTTTGAGGTTTTCTTGGCTAAAATACTAAAGTAGTTTGCCATTTACTTCTCCAGCTCATTTTATAGGTGAAGAAACTGAGGCATATGGGGTTAAATGACTTAAGGTCACAAAGTAAGTATCTGAGGCTGGATTTAGACTCAAGAAAATGAGTCTTTCTGACTTGAAGCCTGGCATTCTATACATTGCACTACCTGGATGCCCGAAATAATTATTTAAAATATTGCACAATGATATTTAGAATTGCAAACTTAATGAGCAAGAGTTTTTAAACACTAAGAATTACTAATAGAATCTCAGAAACATGTTAGATACTATACATTCTTGGACTTGAGACCTTATTTGTATGATACTCCTTTAGTAATAGTCATATTATATATATATATATATATATATGTGTGTGTGTGTGTGTGTGTGTGTGTGTGTGTGTGTGTGTATGTGTATATATATATATATATATATATGTATAGAGATGTATAATGCTTTAAGTTTTGCAAAGTACTCAGTATCTCCTAAAAACTTCAACTCCATAAGATTGATATTGTTGTTATTATCATCACCATTTTAAATAGAGAAACTGATGTTCACACTGCTATTAAGTACGGAACTAGGATCTGAATCTAAGTTATCCTGGCTTCAAGTCCAGGGCTGTGCTCTATCATGCTATGATTTTTTTTTTCCTATCCACATCTATTCACATCCCCTTATCCCCACCAAATCTCATAGTCATAGAAAAATTCAATAGCAGAATTCTAAAATTAGGAGGGAACTTAAAGGTTCCCCTGACCAAATCTTTAATTTTTACATAAATTTCATGCTCACTATATCATATTTCCTATAATAGTAAAGCAGACTAATATATTTTTAAAGGATTTCTAACTATGAAGGGGGACAGGGATTAAAAAGATTTCCTGGTTAACCTTTAATTGACCAGAAAATTTAAGTTACTATAATTCCCCATTTCTTGAGCATTCTAGGGAATTGAAGTGTTTTTTTTCAATTTCCCTTTGTATAGATTTGTACAGTAGAACATATCAATTTTTAGACACTATTGTATAGAGAGTTTTCTCTTTAGTCAGGACATAGTAAGAGAAAATGGATAGACATCATGGAAGATTTCACTCTAATAATGACTGTTAGAGAGTAAAAAATATCATAAAAAATAATTAAAAAGAACACTTTCTCTCTGACCTGGAGGTAGAGAGATTTGTAAAAACATTTCTATATCTAAATTTCTCTGAACCTTGATTTTTATGATAAATAAATCAGTAATCTTCTCTCTGCCCTATAAACAAACTCCTGATAAAAATTCAGACACATGCATATTGGAAGGATTTGTTTTTACCCATATTAATGACTTTTGTTTATGCATCTTTTTGTTTTTACAATGTTTTCATATGTATAAAATCTTTTTTAAAAAACCTCTGACAGTGATTTTTGTTATGTAAATAGAATAGACATTATTTATCATCACTTTACAGATGTGGGGGTGGGGTAGGAGAAGTTAAGTAATGTATCTAAGATGATAATATCGATAGTTGAAGTGAGACTTGAACCTAGCTTGGCATTCTAGCTGTTAGACTACTTGTGTTCCATTAATCACAACTCATTGACAATATGGCTTCTGAAACAACTTTGCTGTTTCTACTAACCCCCAAAGTGGCAATATTGGACTGTGCAGTCAAAATAATGATTTAGATGATGGCATTGCTTGTCAGAGACATTCCAAAAAAGAGTGAACCACCACACTGATTGTAAAACAGCTAACTGGGCTGTTGTGATGGATTTCATGCTTTAAGTACAAAAAAATTAGAAAACTAAACTGATCAGGATATATTTATGAAAATTTTCATGTGGTAAGGAGCATCTATCGCCTATTTTTAGAACAAAAAATACTTTGCTGGTGCTATCAAAACATCCTTTGACTTGAATCATCCACTTCAATGAAAGTTTTTGAGACATGGGAGAAAGAGAGACTTGCTGACCTTTAAAAAGGCTGCTTGCTGATCCATTTTCAGTATCTACCTCCTACATTGCCATGACTTCAATATGTCAGTGGGAGTTTTTTTAGTGGAAAGGAGGTTCAGGAACCAAATACAACTTTTATATCACCCTGACCTCAGTATGACCATTAGGATTTATCAAACTTATTCAAAGAGGTGGTAGTAGTAAATAGTCTTTCTTATCCCTTTATGATGTGTTCATCTATTATAATAATAATGACAGCTAGCATTTATGTAGCACTTTAAAGGTCACACAACACTTTAATATGAAATTACCCTTTTTTAAAAAGAAAGCATATGATTTGTATTTTAGTCTGTAGAACTTTTTTCCATTAGAAATTTCTATTAAAACATTGAAATCATAATAGACTTGAAGTCCATTTGGTGAATCTCCTAAGTGGTACATTGATACTGCCTAGATAAGAGCAAAAGGAAGTTTTTCAATGTGAGGGATAGGTAGAGGACATGGAAAAATCCATACTACTTTTCTACTTAATTGAGAGAATGGGATTTCCAGAACTTTTGGCAATGACACTAAAAATGAACTAGATCAACAATAAAGAGTATATATAGTATACAATATGAATATGTATGAAGACAGTATGAAGACAGAGAGGAGCTTGGCAAAATCAATGACTGAAGGGAGAATGAGGAAGAAACACATTTGGAAGGTCATGCAAACATAAAAATGGCAATTCTCAACACTAGATTGGAGCACTGAATGGAGGGCATTGAAGAGTTGTAGGAAGAACAAATTATGGATGGTAATAAGGGCAGATGTCTTGGGAAAGCAAAACTGGCAAAAGGTAATGTGTAGTTTTGATGGCAGTAAGACAACTGTATACTGCTTGAACCTATAGGAGATCTTAGAAAATATGGAAGAAGAACAAGGAACTAAGAACAGATGAATGTAATGGTACAATTCCCAAAAATAAACATACATTTCCTCAAATACCTTTTTTGTCACAACTTCTCCAAAGAATCTGGTTTAGGCAATTTGTTTCTGGAATTCCTTGAATGGGATACATACATTGCCATTAAAATTGCAGGTGAAGTTAAATGTTAAATATATAAATACTTATATGCATATACACAAAATCCACCTAACATATGTCCACACACATATACACACATAGTAGAGAGTAGGCAAAAATCATCTATATAATTTATATTGCTTGCTATTTGGGGAAGGAAAAAAATTTGGAGCACAAGGTTTTGAAAAGGTGAATGTTGAAAACCACCTTTACATGTATTTGGGGAAAAGTACTATATAAACAAGGTAAAAACTAATTGTAGCTGTTGGGGGGCTCACTATCAAAAGAGGGAGACAGTATGTAAGCAAATACTTATATAAAAACACGACATTTACAGGATCTTTGGACTTTTAAAAAGTCTGATAAATTCACAGTGTTCCACAGAGTTCCTTACCCTTAAAAAGGAGGATGGAGATATCTTCTCATATTTCTTGTTTGTCAACATTCAGTTATGATTTTGAGGTTTTTTGTTATTATTTTACATATACATTGTACTAGTTATTGTATCTGTTTTTTAAATTCTGCTTATTTTATCTTTGATGGTTTTAAATCTCCCCATGTTTTTCTATAGTCATTGTAGGCCTCATATCTTATATCACAATAATATTTTTTTTCATGTACTCGTTTGTTTAGCCATTCCCCAAATGATGGGCATCCACCTTATTTGCAGTCCTTTGGACAGCAGATAATATTAACCTTCTTGAAGTCAATTTCACATTTGTCAATGAGGACTCTAAATCAACTTTAATAGAATACTAAGTCATTGGAATTTAAAACATCTTCTTATAGAGTTTCAGAGAAGGAGTCGTGGCAAAGGTGAATGAGTACATCACTCATTTATGCCAGACCATGTAGAAATCTCTCTTCCCTAGGTCTATTGAAGAAGTCCATGGCATTGATGCTAGGGGCCTGATGGAAAAGACAGTGTGATTTGATTCCTGAAGTTGCTAATTTTGCTTTTTGTATGGAGGCCTTAGTGAGGCCTCTTTTGTGAAAACAAATGTTTATTGTCACGAGTATACTCTTCCTTCAAATCAAGCAAAAGTCTGGTTCAAAGAAAGATATTTGGACAGAAGAAAGATGTTTTCCTCCCTTCAAAGTCCAAACAAGAGCACCAGGGCTATCATCATCTTGTATAGGAGATATACATAAAAGAAGATATGCATAAAACTATCCCTAAGCAGCTAATCCATCATTTTGCATGATGTCCTTCTCTCCCCCCCCCCCCCGACCAAAAATCAGTATGCATCATGATTCAGCAAAAGTTCCAGGGCAGAAGATTCCAAAAACACTGATTTAGTGATTTGTTCAAACTTTTCACAGAATCACTTCAAGACCCAGAAGAACATGAGCTTTCTAAGAAAAATGATCATTTTCACTCATGTCATTTTATTTCTAGCACTTAAATGGTGCCTTAGTAAATGCTTAATGAAGGGAATTAGAAAGAAAAGACAGGACATTCAGTTCTATGTAGACTTCAAGAACAACAGACTTATTAAGAATGTATGATAACCCAGGATCTAGCAGCGTCCACATTAAAAGAACGAAGGGCCTGGAACATGATATTCCGAAAGGCTAAGGAACTTGGTATGCAGCCAAGAATAACTTACCCAGCAAGAATGAGCATCGTTTTCCAGGGAAGAAGATGGACATTTAACGAAATAAATGAATTCCATCTATTTTTGATGAAAAAACCAGACCTACATAAAAGGTTTGATCTTCAAATACAGAACTCAAGAGATTTCTAAAAAGGTAAAAAGAAATCTTGAGAACTATACTTCTGTCAAAAAAATATGTAAAGAACATATGTACAATTTGTCTTAGAAACTAGAGGTGGAAAGGAGATTATATCATAAAAAAGTGTAAAGTGGTGGTACTACATCTCATGAAGAGGCAAAGGTAACCTATTATATCTGAGAGAAAGAAAGGAGGGATATGAACATAGCGTGTATCAATAGACATATTCGATTTATGGTGAAACCTCTTGCACTTCATTGAAAAGTGAAAGGGAAGGAGTAAGCTAAGGGGAAGGGAATACAGTAATTTCGAGGAAAAGGGGTAAAATAAGGGGAGGATCTTTTAGGTGGGGAAGGGATCCTAAAAAGGGAGGGCTGTGAAAAGCAAGTGGTGTTCACCAGTTTAATACTGGATAGGAGGGTAAAAGGGAAGGAAAGGGGAAAAGCATAAGCAGGGGTTAATAGGATGGCAAGCAATATAGAATTAGTCCTTCTAACCATAAATGTGAATGGGGCAAACTGCCTCATAAAGAGGAAGCAGTTAGCAGACTGGATTAAAAGTCAGAATCCTACCATATGTTGTTTACAGGAAACACACCTGAAGCAGGGTGAGACATTCAAACTAAAAGTAAAAGGGTGGAGCAGAATCTATTATGCTTCAGGCAAAACCAAAAAAGCAGGAGTAGCCATCCTCATCTCAGATCAAGCAAAAACAAAAATTGATCTAATTAAAAGAGATAAGGAAGGGCATTATATCCTGCTAAAGGGCAGCATCAATAGTGAAGCAGTATCAATATTAAACATATATGCACCAAGTGGTGCAGCATCTAAATTCTTAAAAGAGAAATTAAGAGAGCTGCAAGAGGAAATAGATAGCAAAACTATAATAGCGGGAGATCTCAACCTTGCACTCTCAGAATTAGATAAATCAAACCACAAAATAAATAAGAAAGAAGTCAAAGAGGTAAATAGAATACTAGAAAAGTTTGATATGATAGATCTTTGGCGAAAGCTAAATGGAGACAGAAAGGAATATACTTTCTTCTCGGCAGTTCATGGAACCTATACAAAAATTGATCATATACTAGGACATAAAAACCTCAAAATCAAATGCAGTAAGGCAGAAATAGTAAATGCATCCTTTTCAGACCATAATGCAATCAAAATAACATTTAATAAAAAGCCAGGGGAAAATAGACCAAAAAATAATTGGAAACTAAATAATCTTATACTAAAGAATGATTGGGTAAAACAGCAAATCATAGACATAATTAATAACTTCACCCAAGAAAATGACAATAATGAGACATCATACCAAAATGTGTGGGATACAGCCAAAGCAGTAATAAGGGGAAGTTTTATATCTCTACAGGCCTACTTGCATAAAATAGAGAAAGAGAGGGCCAACGAATTGGGCTTACAACTAAAATTGCTAGAAAAGGAACAAATTAAAAACCCCCAGACAAACACAAAACTTGAAATTCTAAAAATAAAAGGTGAGATTAATAAAATTGAAAGTAAAAAAACTATTGAATTAATTAATAAAACTAAGAGTTGGTTTTATGAAAAAACCAACAAAATAGACAAACCCTTAGTAAACCTGATTTAAAAAAGGAAAGAGAAAAAGCAAATTGATAGTCTTGAAAATGAAAAGGGTGAACTCACCACTAATGAAGAGGAAATTAGAACAATAGTTAGGAGCTACTTTGCTCAACTTTATGCCGATAAATTCGATAACTTAAATGAAATGGAAGAATACCTTCAAAAATATAGCTTGCCCAGATTAACAGAGGAAGAAGTAAGTAGTCTAAATAGTCCTATCTCAGAAAAAGAAATAGACCAAGCTATTAACCAACTTCCTAAGAAAAAGTCCCCAGGACCAGATGGATTTACAGGTGAATTCTACCAAACATTTAAAGAACAACTAACTCCAATGCTATGTAAACTATTTGAAAAAATAGGGATTGAAGGAGTCCTACCAAATTCCTTCTATGACACAGACATGGTACTGATACCTAAACCAGGTAGATAGAAAACTGAGAAAGAAAACTATAGACCAATTTCCTTAATGAATATTGATGCTAAAATCTTAAATAAGATATTAGCAAATAGACTTCAGAAAATCATGCCCAGGATAATACACTATGACCAAGTGGGATTTATACCAGGAATGTAGGGCTGGTTTAATATTAGGAAAACTATTAATATAATTGACCATATTAATAATCAAATTAATAAAAACCATATGATCATCTCAATAGATGCAGAAAAGGCATTTGATAAAATCCAACATCCATTCCTACTAAAAACGCTTGAGAGTATAGGAATAAATGGACTATTCCTTAAAATAATAAGGAGCATATATTTAAAACCTTCAGTAAACATCATATGTAATGGTGATAAACTAGAACCTTTCCCTGTAAAATCAGAAGTGAAACAAGGTTGCCCAGTATCACCAATACTATTCAATATAGTACTAGAAACTCTAGCCTTGGCAATAAGAGCCGAGAAAGAGATTCAAGGAATTAGAGTAGGAAATGAAGAAATCAAACTATCGCTCTTTGCAGATGACATGATGGTATACTTAGAGAACCCCAAAGACTCTGCTAAAAAGCTATTAGAAATAATTCAGAATTTTAGCAAAGTCGCAGGATACAAAATAAATCCACATAAATCCTCAGGATTTTTATACATTACCAACACAATCCAACAGCAAGAGATACAAAGAGAAATTCCATTCAAAATAACAGTCGATAGTATAAAATATTTGGGAATATATCTACCAAAGGAGAGTCAGGAATTATATGAGCAAAATTACAAAACACTTGCCACAAAAATAAAGTCAGATTTAAATAATTGGAAAGACATTCAGTGTTCTTGGATAGGCTGAGCGAATATAATAAAGATGACAATACTCCCCAAACTAATCTATTTATTTAGTGCTATACCAATCAGACTCCCAAGAAACTATTTTAATGACCTAGAAAAAATAATAACAAAATTCATATGGAAGAATAAAAGGTCGAGAATTGCAAGGGAACTAATGAAAAAAAAGTCAGAGGAAGGTGGTCTAAGTGTACCTGATTTAAAGCTATATTATAAAGCAACAGTCACCAAAACCATTTGGTACTGGCTAAGAAATAGACTAGTTGATCAGTGGCATAGGTTAGGTTCACAGGGCAAGATAGTGAATAAAAATAGCAATCTAATCTTTGACAAACCCAAAGATCCCAAATTTTGGGATAAGAATTCATTATTTGACAAAAACTGCTGGGAAAACTGGAAATTAGTATGGCAGAAACTAGGCATGGACCCACATTTAACACAACATACTAAGATTAGATCAAAATGGGTCCAAGATTTAGGCATAAAGAACGAAATCATAAATAAATTGGAGGAACATGGGATGATTTACCTCTCAGACTTGTGGAGGAGGAAGGAGTTTGTGTCCAAGGGAGAACTAGAGACCATTATTGATCACAAAATAGAACATTTTGATTACACCAAATTAAAAAGTTTCTGCACAAACAAAACTAATGCAAACAAGATTAGAAGGGAAGTAACAAATTGAGAAAACATTTTTACAGTTAAAGGTTCTTTTAAAGGCCTCATCTCTAAAATATACAGAGAATTGACTTTAATTTATAAGAAATCAAGCCATTCTCCAATTGATAAATGGTCAAAGGATATGAACAGACAATTTTCAGGTGATGAAATTAAAACTATTTCCACTCATATGAAAGAGTGTTCCAAATCACTATTGAAAAGAGAAATGCAAATTAAAACAACTCTGAGATACCACTACACACCTGTCAGATTGGCTAAGATGACAGGAACAAATAATGATGAATGTTGGAGGGGATGTGGAAAAACTGGGACACTGATGCATTGTTGGTGGAGTTATGAAAGAATCCAACCATTCTGGAGAGCAATCTGGAATTATGCCCCAAAAGTTATCAAAATGTGCATACCCTTTGACCCAGCAGTGCTACTACTGGGCTTATATCCCAAGGAAATACTAAAAAGAAGGGAAAGGGACCTGTTATGTGCCAAAATGTTTGTGGCAGCCCTTTTCATAGTGGCTAGAAGCTGGAAGATGAATGGATGTCCATCAATTGGAGAATGGTTGGGTAAACTATGGTATATGAATGTTATGGAATATTATTGTTCTATAAGAAATGACCAACAGGAGAAATACAGAGAGGCTTGGAGAGACTTACATCAACTGATGCTAAGTGAAACGAGCAGAACCAGAAGATCATTATACACTTCAACAATGATACTGTACGAGGATGTATGCTGATGGAAGTGGATTTCTTCAACATAGAGAAGAGCTAATCCAATTCCAATTGATTAATGATGGACAGAACCAGCTACATCCAGAAAAGGAACACTGGGAAATGAATGTAAACTGTTATTTTTACCTTCTGAATCCAATTCTTCCTGTGCAACAAAAAATTCGGTTCTACACACATATATTGTATCTAGAATATACTGTAATATATTTAACATATATAAGACTGCTTGCCATCTGGGGGGGGGTTGGGGGAGGAAGGGAAAAAATCTGAATAGAAGTAAGTGCAAGGGATAATGTTGTAAAAAATTACCCGTGCATATGTACTGTCAAAAAATGTTATAATTATAAAATAAAATAAAATTTAAAAAAAATAAAATCTAAGTAAGCCTTTGTCTTCTTGGCAGCATGAACAGGATATCAACAGGTACCGCATCTATGATTTCTTTGGTATAGAAAAGTCCCAGTTGAGGGAAACTCCCTCTACTAAGATAGCTTGGCACCTTGACACTTAGCGTTGATGTGTTAAGTGAATTGCCCAGGTTCACATAGCTTGTGGGTGTCAGAGTTGAGACTTAAATCCAGGTCTTTCTGACTCAGAGGATGCCCCTTTATCCATTAAATCACTCTCTCAAAAAAAAATCATTCTCTCACAGCATTAGTAAATCTCTGGGTGGTGAGTTATCTTAATACAACCTCTTCTTATACGAAAGGAAGATGAGCCCAATTTGCAATACCAGTAAGACTTCCCAATGATGTGCTCATTACTCTTCTGGATACAGTTTCCTTCAACTATTCTGCCCATCTAACCATCAACTTAGCTGTTACTATTTCTTAATATAGAGTAGTTGACATTATAACTAGGTGAGTATGAATTGTAAAAGTGTTGCTTGGGACCTCATTATTTTCGGCAATGGAGTTGAGAGGGCAAAACATCTTACCTAAACCAATAAGTATTTTGGTCAACATCTATAAAAGTGTCCTGAAGTTATCAAACTTGTGTGTCCCTTACCTGTCAACATCAGCTCATATAATGCTAGGAGGCAAGGAATCTGTGCACTCACTCAGACTCTACAGTAGAATTGTTTCCCAGGAGGGAGGTCTGACATTACAGCAAACTAATCCTCCACCTTGAGAAATTGAAACACTCCATTTAGCAGCTCAAGATGCTATTAGCTTGGTTGGGCACAACAAGGAGCATTAAAGTCCCCTGTGGTCCAACTGCTGTAAATGTAACTAAGAATCCCTGCCTATTATATTGCATATTGGGGAACCTTTTTTTCAAGGTATAGAAGAGTCTGAGCTTACAGCAATCCATCTCCCCAAAATACATTTGGATAAAGACTTAATGCTGATCAGAAAACAAAAGCCACTCTTAACAAGGGGAATAAGACAGAGCAAATAAGGAAGGGAACTGAGGTTGAAAAATGGAAGCTTTGCAATTTTTATCTTTGATTTCAGGACCTTTTCAGTAAAGAGGAAAGTATATTATCATTTAATAATGTAATAAAATTGGGCTAACATGGGAAGTCTGAACCTTGCTGCTTCTACCTTTCCAAGATTATTTTTTTTCTTCTTTTTTTCTTAATATGCTGTCAAAGAATTCCCTGTGCAGAAATCACCTACTGGGTCCCTCTTGTCGATTTGGTGAGGCTAAAGGCTCAATTATCTTTTGGAGCCACCGTGAGGATGATAGCAGTAACCTACTACCTATGTAAGAAAAGTGGATAAGTATCTCTTTCCTGTCTCTAGGGACTTTCTTCTCTTCTTCATAGGTAAGGTAGTATTGACAAAAAAAAATAGTATTAATTCTTTTTAGTGACTAAAATTTTTATTTTATTTTATTTGTTGGTTTAAGATTTATTGCTGGATTTACTGATTTTCTACGGAACCAAACATCTATCCAATTTGAGATCAGAGGAGAGGAAAGGAAATATATGAGGTCAGAAGAAACTCTCAGGGCTGAAGGTTGCCTTCACTCATGAAGACATTTCAGGATCATACTATAATAGACAAATTAATAAATGCTATGAACTAATCTATGAATATCATATGCCAAGTTAGCTTTTTATCATTTATCCCTAGCTATTGCCTAGAAAATAGTTTGCAGGTTCAAGTGATCAAAAATTAGGAAGTATCTCAGACAAATGAGATTTCCAGTACCTGTGATCCCATGGGACTCTTCTCTCCTTCAGTTGATGGAGAAAAATGATATTGGAAATTTGATTTTTAATATACATTTTAATTTACTATAGACAATATTATAGAATCACAGGCATGTGGTGTTGGAGTTCTTTTATAGTGAGTTTTTTTTACTACATATTCATTTTACAATAATTTCCTTCCTAAAAAGTAATAATTTCCTGGTTCCTAACATAAAAATAAAAAAACAAAATACTTAAGCAAAACAGATTGATACAATGATCTAGGCATTTTGCTAAATACTTACAAATATTGATAGATGCTACTATTACCCACATTTTATAATTGAGGAAGCCAAGATAAACAGATGTTAAGTGACAACTAGAGCAAAATGAAGAATGCTGAGTCTAGAGTTATTAAGACCTGAGTTCAAATGTGACCCCAGATACTTCCTCGCTGTGTGATCTTGGGCAAGTCTCTTAATCTATTTGTATAGATTTAGTCAATTGTAAAATGGGGATAATAATATCTATCTCAGCACCTAGTACTTCCTTAATATAGGTGATGATGATAATGATGATGATGATGATGATTTTGCCCAGGCATCACACAACTAATAAATATGTGAGGCTGATTTGAACTCAAATCTTCTAGACTCACACCCTTAGTGTTCTATCCATTGTACTATCTAGCTGTTACTATCAGGACTGGTAGAGTATGTAAGATTCTCACTCAAAGTCTCCTACCTCTCAACTAAAAGAAAGCTAATATTTCAGCATCAGTTATCTAATCATGACATTGGATCTGAATTATATTCACTTGTATCGTTGTCTTCTTTTGAAGTTCTTATGTATATTTTTCTCCTGGTTCTGTTCATATGCTGAAATTTATTCATCCATTCTCCCACTGATGAGTAGCTGCCTTGTTTCAAATTTTTTATTACTATAAAAAGTATTATAAGTATTTTGGAATATATGAGAACTTAATTACTGTCATTCATTTTCTTGGATATATGCATTTAGTTTAGCAAAACAAACAAAATGATTATAGTATTGGTAGAAAAATATTTTTGGATTATTTTGTTATTAGTAGTTTTGATTAAAATTAGAACCATTTTATTTCAGGTTTTATACTAAAGTTGGCACCTTCTTTTGACCAATTTAATTAACTATTTGTATATAATTAATTTCTGTTTTAATGGCAAACTATAATTTGAGAAGTTTATGGTTAAAGCTTAAATACTTTTTGGATACAATGAAACTCCAGAAAAACTTTTGATGGCTGAAGTCTCAAAGATACAGTGTTTTCCTTAAACTATATTTGGACTATATAATTAGTTGAAAAAAGTATTTTTGGAGGAGATAGAAGTAAGTATTTTGGTGGGGAGAGTGATACAGAGTCAGAGAGGGAGACATACAGAGAGAAACAGATTTTTTTACCTTCTGAATCCAATTCTTCTTGTGCAACAAGAGAACTGTATGGTTCTGCAAATATATATTGTATCTAGGACATACTATAACATATTTAATATGTATAAGACTGCCTGCCATCCGGGGGGGGGGGGTGGAGGGAAGGAAGGGAAAAGTCGGAACAGAAGTGTGTGCAAGGGATAAAGTTGTAAAAAATTACCCATGCATATGTTCTGTCAATAAAAAGTTATAATAAAAAAAATAAAAAAATATATATGGAAGGATAATTTTTTCAACATTAACCCTTAAAAAATCTTATGTTCCAATTGCCCCCCCTTCCCCTCATCCCTTTCTCTAGGTAACATGTAATCCAATATATGTTAAATATGGAAAAAACATATGATAAATGCAAAATAGGCATATTTATACAATTATCTTGCTGCATAAGAAAAATCAAATAAAAATGAGAAAGAAAATAAAATTCAAGCAAACCACAACAAAAAGAGAGAAATGCTATGTTGTAATCCACCCTTAGTTCCCACAGTCCTCTCTCTGGATGTAGATGGCTCTCATTATCCCAAGATCGTTGGAACAGGCCTGAGTCATCTCATTGTTGAAAAGAGCCAGGTCCATCAGAACTTATCATGGCAAATTATAGACGCAATTAATAATTTCACTCAAGATAATGACAATGATGAGACATCATACCAAAATTTGTGGGATGCAGCTAAAGCGGTAATAAGGGGAAATTTTATATCTTTAGAGGCTGACTTGAAAAAAATAGAGAAAGAGAAGATCAATGAATTGGGCTTGCAACTTAAAAAGCTAGAAAAAGACCAAATTAAAAACCTCCAGTCAAATACTAAACTTAAAATTCTAAAATTAAAGGAGAAATTAATAATATTGAAAGTAAAAAAAAAAACCTATTGAACTAATAAATAAAACTAAAAGTTGGTTTTATCAAAAAAAAAACAATAAAATACATAAACCTTTGGTAAATCTGATTAGAAAAAAAGAGAGAGGAAAATCAAATTGTTAGTCTTAAAAATGAAAAGGGGGAAACTTTCCACCAATGAGGAGGAAATTAGAGAAATAATAAGGAGTTACTTTGCCCAACTTTATGCCAATAAATTTGATAACCTAAGGGAAATGGAGGACTACCTCCAAAAATATAGGCTTTCCAGATTAACAGAGCAGGAAGTAAATTGCTTAAATAGTCCCATTTCAGAAAAAGAAATAGAACAAGCTATTAATCAACTCCCTAAGAAAAAATCTCCAGGACCAGATGGATTTACATGTGAATTCTACCAAACATTCAAAGAACAATTAGCTCCAATGTTATATAAATTATTTGAAAAGATAGGAAATGAAGGAGTCCTACCAAATTCCTTTTGTGACACAGACATGGTACTGATACCCAAACCAGGTAGATTGAAAACAGAGGGGAAAAAAAACTATAGACCAGTCTCCCTAATTAATATTGATGCTAAAATCTTAAATAAGATATTAGTAAAAAAGACTACAGAAAATCATCCCCAGAAAAATACATCATGATCAAGTAGGATTTATACCAGGAATGCAGGGCTCTTTCAATATTAGGAAAACTATCAGTATAATTGGCCATATTAATAACCAAATTAACAAAATTATATGATCATCTCAATAGATGCAAAAAAAGCATTTGATAAAATCTAACATCCATTTCTATTAAAAACACTTGAGAGTATAGGAATAAATGGACTTTTCCTTAAAATAATCAGTAGCATCTATTTAAAATCAACAGTAAGCATCATATGTAATGGGGAAAGACGGCAACCATTCCCATTAAGATCAGGGGTGAAACAAAGTTGACCACTATCACCATTACTATTCAATATTGTATTAGAAATGCTAGCTTTGGCAATAAGAGTGGAGAAAGAGATTAACGGAATTAGAGTAGGTAATGAGGAAACCAAATTATCACTCTTTGCTGATGATATGATGGTATGCTTAGAGAACCCCAAAGATTCTACAAAAAGCTGTTAGAAATAATCCATACCTTTAGCAAAGTTGCAGGACACAAAATAAGTCCACATAAATCATCAGCATTCTTATATGTCACTAACAAAATCCAACAGTTAGAGTTACAAAGAGAAATTCCATTTAAAGTAACTACCGATAGTATAAAATATTTAGGAATCTATCTGCCAAGGGAAAATCAGAAACTATAAGAGCAAAACTACAAAACACTTTCCACACAAATTAAGTCTGATCTAACCAATTGGAAAAATATTAAATGCTCTTGGATAGGGTGAGCAAATATAATAAAGATGACAATACTACCTAAACTAATCCATTTATTTAGCATTATACCAATCAGACTCCCAAAAAACTATTTTAATGACCTAGAAAAATAATAACAAAGTTCTTATGGAAAAACAAAAGGTCAAGAATTTCAAGGGAATTAATCAAAAAAAAATCAAATGAAGGTGGCCTAGCTGTATCTAAAATTATATTATAAAGCAGCAGTTACCAAAAACATTTGGTATTGGCTAAGAAATAGATTAGTTGATCAGTGGAATAGGATAAGTCCAAGGACAAAATAATCAATAACTTTAATAATCTAGTGTTTGACAAACCCAAGGACCCCAGCCTTTGGGATAAGAACTCAATGTCTGACAAAAATTGCTGGGAAAAGTGGAAATTAATATGGCAGAAACTAGACATTGACCCACACTTAACACCGTACATCAAAGTCAGGTCAAAATGGGTTCATGACCTAGGCATAAAGAATGAGATTATAAATAAATTAGAGGAACATAGACTTGTGGAAGAGGAATGAATTTATGTCCAAAGAAGAACTAGAGATCATTATTGATCACAAAGTAGAAAACATTGATAATATCAAATTGAAAAGTTTTTGTACAAACAAAACTAATGCAGATAAGATTAGAAGGGAAACAATAAACTGGGAAAACATTTTTACAGTCAAAGGTTACGATAAAGGCCTCATTTCCAAAATATATAGAGAATTGGCTCTAATTTATAAGAAATCAAGCCAATCTCCAATTGATAAATGGTCAAAGGATATGAACATACAATTCTCAGATGAAGAAATTGAAACTATTTCTAGTCATATGAAAAGATGCTCCAAGTCATTATTAATCAGAAAAAATGCAAATTAAGACAATTGAGATACCACTACGCACCTGTCAGATTGGCTAGAATGACAGGGAAAAATAATGCAGAATGTTGGAGGGGATGGGGGAAAACAGGGACACTGATACATTGTTGGTGGAATTCTGAATACATCCAGCCACTCTGGAGAGCAATTTGGAACTATGCTCAAAAAGTTATCAAACTATGCATACCCTTTGACCCAGCAGTGTTACTACTGGGCTTATATCCCAAAGAGATCTTAAAGAAGGGAAAGGTACCTGGTATATGCAAGAATGTTTGTGGCAGCCCTCTTTGTGGTGGTCAGAAACTGGAGATTGGTTGAATAAATTGTGGTATATGAATGTTATGGAATATTATTGTTCTGTAAGAAATGACCAACAGGATGATTTCAGAAAGGCCTGGAGAGACTTACATGAACTGATGCTGAGTGAAATGAGCAGGACCAGGAGATTGTTGTATACTTCAACAACAATACTATATGATAATCAATTCTGATGGATGTGGCCATTTTCAACAATGAGATGAACCAAATCAGTTCCAATAGAGCAGTAATGAATGGAACCAGCTACATCCAGCAAAAGAACTCTAGGAGATGACTATGAACCACTACATAGAATTCCCAATTCCTCTAATTTTGTCTGCCTGCATTTTGGATTTCCTTCACAGGCTATTTATACACTATTTCAAAGTCTGATCCTTTTTGTACAGCAAAACAACTGTCTGGACATATATACATATATTTTATTTAATTTATATTTTAACATATTGAACATGTATTGGTCAACCTGCCATCTTGGGGGGGGGAGGAGGGGAAAAATTAGAACCAAAGATTTGGCAATTGTCAATGTTGTAAAATTACCCATGCATATATCTGGTAAATAAAAACTATTAAAAACATTTTTAAAGTTTATCATGGTATAATCTTGTTGCTGTGCACAGTGATCTCCTGCTTCTGCTCACTTCACTTAGCATCAGTTCATGTAAATCTTTTCAGGCCTTTCTGAATTCAGCTTGCTGATCATTTCTTATAGAACAATAATATTCCATAACATTAATATATCATAACTTATTCAGCCATTCTCCAACTGATGGGCATCCACTCAGTTTCCAGTTTCTTTCCATTACAAAAAGGGCTGCCATAAACATTTTTGCACATGTGGGTCCCTTTCCCTCCTTTAAGATCTCTTTGGAATATAAGCCCAATAGAAACACTGCTGGATCAAAGGGTATGCACAGTTTGATAACTCTTTGTGGATAGCTCCAAATTGCTCTCCAGAATGATTGGATTCATTCACAATTCCACCAATAATGTATTAATGTCCCAGTTTTTCCACCTCCATCCAACATTTGTCATTATCTTTTCCTTTATATCCCTCATTTTCCAGCCAATATGGCAAGAGAGACATGTAAGGGCAGAACCTCTTTTTTAGACTGCTTAGTAGCCCCCACAATGCTTGGCATATAGCAGGCATTCAATTTTTATTGGAAATGAAGATGATGATGGATCATTATGATAAAGCGAGACCAAGTTAGAGAAGGAAAATCATATTGAAATTTCAGGTTCATCATCATTTACCACCTAAACTAGATTAAAACCAACTATTTGGTTTTATAAAGAATGTAGTATAAAACATGAAAATGATTAGTGATTGTATCTGTAACTAAGGTAAATGTTGAGAGTTACTCAAAATATTTACTTTGTCCTTGGGGTAAAGGATAGAAATTTTAAAAGTAAGCAAAAACTTGCTTTTATCCAATTAATTAATATGTTTTATTTCCTATTTTTTGAAACCAAAATTGTATGTAAGCCTCCCCTCTTATTGTCTCCATTTTACCAAGGGGAGAACAGGCAGAAATAAATGAGTATTGCCTACAGACATTTGGTCTAAGGGAAACTATCTATTTATAAAAATGGACAGTGTTATATATTGTTCATGCAATCCTGTCCTTTAGTTAATAATGAATCTTTTAGTAAGTTTTTATATTTAGGTATTATATAGGACAGACAAAAAAATCAATGCTAGGTATATTTATTAGTAATACAGGATATTTGATCTCCTTAAAGTATCTCTATAGATGATGCCTTGAAGAACTTCCCTTCAAAATTAGGTTATTATTGTGGTCAAGGACCACAGTCTTTATGAAAAGACAATAAAATGAATAATTCAATTTTCTTAAAAATATTTATTAAGTGCCTACTGTGTGCACCATGGACAAACTAGTACATGCCCCTAACATTGAAATTTATTTAGTTTTTCTTTTCTACTTTAAATCTAGTCTAACGCCCCCCCCCCACCTTTCCCCAACCAATCTCATACCTTGGGAACACAAAAACAGGCCTTTAAAAATGTTCTTGTAGCTTGATTCTATTTCAACTCTGCAATAATTACAATAATTACAAAGATAAAGGGTAGAAGTCACAAAGTGCTGGCTGGTACATTCCAGGGCAGTAGAAAGCTTGGCGCCATTTTTATAGTTATGCCTGTTAAGATTTAATAGACGGAAAGTTTCATTAGTGAGCTGTGCTGCAATTAACTTCAAGGAGGTTCCAGACTACTGTATATAGCCCTTGCTAATAGAAAATTGTTTAAATTTCCCTTTTGAAATAATGCATTAGGTTCTCAACATTGTGATTATAAGTAGGAGGTACCATTCAATCAAAAGGGTACAAGTTATATCATTTTCTTATTATATGACACATGTCCAGCTTGTTCTCCCTTTCTCCATAGGACATATTAGTTGCTGACAAGTTTGGGAGTGAGTTTATTGTTGTTTTTCAGAAGAAAGGTAGGAACTCAATGCTTTTATTCTCTCTTTGTCTCCTTTGCTTCTCCATGAAAACATGCCCTTTATGTATTATAGTAAGATTGGGGAACAAGTCTTTATTACTCTGAATCTGGTCTCTTTCTTGAACAATAACACTTTTATACTCCAAATTTCATGTATAATGTTTGCTACCCAATTCTGACAAGTTGCTAAATGTATGGGGATGGATGTATGGAAAGCAGTATCTTGCTCCCTCCTGGTGTCCACTGAGGGTTCTGACCTAGGCTGAGTTTATAATCTGGCCAAAATGAGATCCCTTTTGTAGGGAGGAGGGTGAGATAGAGTTGATGATACTTTTTTTTTTTACTAACTCCCTCTAACCCAAAGGGTATTGATATCAGGAAGACTAATTTTACACTGTGAAACACCAGCTCTTCAAAAGAAATGATCATGCCATTTGCTGGAAGCTCACTTCCAGTCTGTTGGCAACTGGCAAGTCCATCAGAGAAAAGGAGGACAGATATAAAACAGCACCACTGTTTAGGTGGCCTTGTAACAGTTACAGCTCTCTGGCAAAGCTAGTTCTCTACCTGCCAAAAATACTACAAAACTTTTATCCTCTTCACATTCACATTTTAGTGAAGAAAACAGACTGGAAAGTCATTTAGATGTATTGTAGAAATGAGACAATTTAATAATCCAATTTAGTTGATTTTGTTGTGTCTTCTATATGTCAATTACTGCTCTAGTAATTGGATCACATACACACAAAAAAGACAGCAGATCCTACCCTCAAGGAACTTATATTCTAATTGGGGAGAAATATTTCAGCTTATTAATAAATACAAAGGAGCGTGATGAATGGAAAAGGTCCTTTCTAGTAGGTGGCACTCGAAGGGATCTTTGACACACAATTTGAATCAATCTGCTGCCTTTTCTGCAATTCTATCACCAGTCCCTTTTCCTTTTGCATGCCTTTTGTTTAATAAGAAGTGGACCAGATCCCCTTTTGATGTGAAAGGCATTTTCTGGGCATGTGATAAGCATTTTGGGAAATGGATTTTTTTTTTGTAGTTGTTTGTTATTTAGTTATGAGATGGTCAACTCTTTGTAATCTCTTTTGAAGTGTTCTTGGAGTTTCATTGGAGTGTTTTGCCATTTCTTTTCCAACTCATTTTACAGATGAGGAAAAATGATACAGCTAGTGGTTTGCCATTTTCTTCTTCAGTTCGTTTACAGATGAGGAAACTGGGGCAAACAAGGTTAACTGATTTGCCCAGAGTCACATAGCTAGTAAGCTTTTGAAGCTAGATTTGAATTCAGGTCTTTTTAATTCTGGACCCTAGGCTTTATCCACTGAGCTGCCCTAACTTCCTACCCAAAGTGATACTATTTAGTTTCACAATGGTGAAATAAGCAAAAATCAGAGAGAAAAGGGCTATCAATCATTGAGTTGATTTGAGATTAGGGATCATTTTATTATTATGTATGTATTCCAAGCTCCCAGAACAGTACCTTGAACAAGTTCTTAATAAATATTTCTTTCTTGAGTTGACTTCCTATTTCTTGTCTCATTCTTTGGAAAGGTCCACATTTCCCCAGTTTATGCAAAACCTTGAAATGAAACATACTGTAGCTGTCACACAATAACAAATTTTGTGTCAACTTGAAAATGTGGCTTGAAATTATTATAATGATATTCTTATTATCTTGTTCTCATTTTTAATGGTGTTCAGAGAGAAATCACTATGAGACAAGTTGCTATCCCATTAACCTGCTTTAGGGCAGTTAGGTGGTATAGTGGATATAGTGCCAGCCCTCAGATCAGGCAGACTCATCTTCTTGAGATCAAATCTGGTTTCAAATATGTACTGTGTAACCCTGGGAAAATCAGTTAACCTTGTTTGACTCAGTTTCCTCATCTGTAAATGAGTTGGAGCAGAAAATGGCAAACCATTAACTATATGAGCCTAGGCAAGTCATTTAATTCTGTTTGCCTCAATTTCTTGATCTGTGAAATGAGCTGGAGAAAGAAATAACAAACCATTCCAATATTTTTGCCAAGAAAACCCAAAAAGGTTACAAAGTATCAGATATGACTGAATAACAACAAAACATAGATGGATAAAACAGGTTTTTTGTAGTTATGACAAAACATGAGAATCTCAGCTCTTCTTCTGTGGGTCTGCTAAAAGCATCATCTATCTAGACTCCAGCATCAGACAAAAGAGCACCTTTAAAGCTTAACCACCATCTATTTTTTTAAGGAGAAAGGCAATGGCAAAGTGGGATACCAGCCATGAAAATGTATAGAGTAGGAACTCTGCTCCCTGAGATTTCTACCATACTTCTGAGTCCTGGTAGGAACTCTGAAGAAGTTTAAACCACTTTCAGACACATATTTATCAAATGTATCAATATTGATAAATGCAATGACACATACCTCATCAGTCTTTGCTGATATTCATTGAAGTTATTTTCAGTTAATCCTTGCTAGCACACTAGGTGAAGGTGATTTTGTCATTACTATTTTATGTATGAGGAAACAGAGGAAGCTGTTAAGTGCTGTTACGGCAGTTTTAAGAGAGTAAGTGACTTGCCATGGTCACATAGGGTCTGAGGCAAGATTTGAACTTAAATTCCTCTAACTCTAACTTCATTTCTCTATACACTGCACCACCTAACTGCCTTGATTAAGTTAAATTTCAGTTTGAGCTGGTTCACTAGATATTTGTTGATTTGTTTTGAAAATAATTTGTTTTATATTCTGGAAAGCACTTTTGAAACTATGTGCAAAGGACAGACTGTGCATACAGTACAGTTTTTGATCCAGCAATAGAACCTCTAACATATGTATCTCAAAGAAATCATAAAAAAGGGAAAGGGACCCACATGTACAACATTTATAGCATCTCCTTTTTTGTGGCAAAAAATTGGAAATTGAGGAAATATGCCCATCAATTGGAGAATGACTAATCAAGCCATGGTATATGCATATAATGTGATACTGTAGTGCTATAAGAAAATAATTTTTGTTTAATAGAAAATTAACAGTTAAAAGCTTATTCAAGATTTAGCCAATTAGTATGATTGCTTCTGTGTTTTGATTTGGGTCTCATTTTTGTCCCTGAATGAAAGAATGAGTTCTTTAGGGGGATGGAGAATGAAGTCACATTTTCAGGGCTAGTTTGTGATCTTATGCTTTTATCATTTAACCACTAATCGAAATATTTATAACTTTTTATTCCACAATTAAGTCTAAATGGATTTCAGCTTGTTTACATATAAGCAAAGGAGGTGGGTTTACTTAAAGAATAGTAGTTAGAATAAATTAATTTTTAGGTTTCAGGTAGGTAGCATCGTATTGTTGGTGCTAGCTTCTGTATGTCAAATGGATCACTACATTTTGCATATTTCACTCCCTTTGTTAGCCTACATTCTCATCTGAAGAAACATTTAACTTTTATTAAGCAAGCACAGTACTATGAAGCCTCATATTCAAGACTGTTTTCATACATGTCTTGGTATTAATTAGGGAGCCGATCTTGCTAGACATGTTTACTTTTAATTCTTAATAGGTTTCTAAGTAGGGTAATGCGGTAAGTATCCAGAAAAACTAACAATTATCTAGTCTAAAGAGCTTTGTATTTCACTATAAAATTCAAATTGTGGGAAAGTTATGCTTCAGTCAACTTCTATTAACCTTTTCTTGTCCACATCAGCTACAGGTTAACTCGTTCTTGCTATTTTTATGGAGTGAGAAGCAGGAACTTTGTCTTTTTATTAAAGGAAACCCAGGAGTGCCAAATGTTTATGACAAATTAAAATGAGACTTGATTGGAGGATTAGCTTTGAATGAAACTCATTTCAAGTGTCAGTTTCTGTAAGGGTTGATTGTAAATGTCATGAATATGGCCACACAACTCAAGTTTGCCTTCATTTTTGTCACCTGTTGTAGCTGTCATGCCTTTCTGACAGGGACTTGTCTGACTGTGGTGTTTGGACACAGTGTATGTGGGGTGTGACTATCACTGAGCCTTCACAATAGTATAGCCCTGGGGTGAATATGTCCTATTAACCTAGATCGTTTTTTCTCTCTATCACTGAGAAACTGGGCACACAATGTAATTTCTTTTTTATTCTTCTCTGAATTGAACCAAAATTGGGAAGGAAAACATCATCTGAAGCCCAAGAATGTGATATTCCAGTGAAAATATCATTGAACTCTTAGATGCCAATCTCATATCACTGGAGGAACAGAGAGAATTAGTGAGTCTGAAGAGGAGTACAAGGTTGGACTTCTCTTTTAAGTTCACATGAATCATCAGCAACAAGAATTCTTAACCTGGGGTCCACAGACCATAACTTTCAGAGTGGGTCTGTGAATTTGGCACTTTGGCTACATTTCAACATAATTGGTTTCCTTTTTAGTTTTATTTAATTTATGTATTTAAAAATATCATTCTGCAGAGAAGTCCATAGACTGTTCACCATGTTCCAGAGGGGTTCATTACACAAAAAGTCAAGATCTTAAAATCTATGGGAATGATAAAGGTTTAACATGGGGTTTCGGATCCAACGCCCATTTTCCAAGAATTCTAGAAGAAGGCACTAGACAAATTCATCTTTTTCCTTTCTAGAGAAAGATAATTAATTTTAATAAAGCAAAAATCAAAACAAAGAACAAACCTTTAAAGTCTGAATAACTCTGATATGGTATGGGCCTTTTCCTAGAATTGGTCCCATAATTTCTAAATGAATGAACAGAAATAAGAAAGGTATTATGCTATTTTATGCTGAATTAACCTCTCTGTATACTGCTAAAGATCTATCTCTAGAGGCACATCATAAAAACTAATCACTTTCACCACCATAGCAATATTAAAAAAGTATTTTATATTTTATTGTCAGGGTATAAAATTACTAATCAAAGTGGGGAAATGGGCAGGAGAAAACAATAATATAAGAGATTCATCAAAACATATCTTAATATTGTCAAACTATCATTTCATGCTCTAATTTGGTTTTTAGAGACATCTTTTAGAGGCAACACCTACTTACTTATCAAATTCAGAGACAATTATATCAGAAAATCAGGAATACATGTGAACAATTGTTAATTCTTAAAGAATTAGAATAAATTGTTGTTGATAAAGCACCAAAACACAAATATTTCTTCAAAAGCCATTATTTGGCATAGTGTATTTCATTTTTTTTTGCTTCCATGGACCAATTGGGGAATGTCAAAAAGTTTCCCTTCTTACCACAAACAACATCCCCCAGAATCAATGGCAGCTTAAGGATGTTTTCAGAAAATAATGTCCAATTGTCAATAAATGTAATTTAAAAATAAATTATGAATTCTTAGCAGAAGAGAAAAAAACCTATCAATATTTAAGAAAAGGAATCAATAATTGAAGATGCCTCTTTTAAATTTTCACCTTTCAGGGACTTTCCTGACTCAGAGTTCAAGTGTAATTATTAATACTTATTATAACTTATTTTATTATTTTAATTTTAAAAAACATTTTTGTTGAAAGTTTGAGTCCCAAAGTTTTGAAACATTTTTATTGAAAGTTTTGAGTTCCAAATTCTATCCCTAAACTTCTCATTCACCAAGACAGTAAGCAATCAGATTTAGGTTATACATGTGCAATTATGTAAACCATTTCCATGTTAGTCATTTTGTATAAGAAGGCTCAAATAAAAGAAAAAATGAGAGTGAAAAAATAGAATACTTCAGTCTATATTCAATCTATATCAATTCTTTCTCTTGCGGCAGATGGCATGCTTCATTATTAGTCCTTTGGGATTGTCTTGGATCATTGTATTGCTAAGAATAACTAAGGTATTCATAGTACTCCATCAAAAAATATTGCTATTACTGTGAACAATGTTCTGGTTCTGCTCATTTCACTTTGCATCAATTCAAGTAAGTCTTTCCTTATTTTTTTCTGAAATCATCCTGCTTATCATTTCTTATAGCACAATAATATTCCATTACACCCATATACCACAGTTTGTTTAGCCATTTCCCAGTTGATGGACATTTCTTCATTTTTTAATTGTTAGCCACTACAAAAGCTGCTATACATATTTTTGTACAAATAGATATTTTTCTCTTTTCTGGATGTCTTTGGAATATAGAACTGGCCAAGGTATTGCTGGATCAAAGACAATGCACAACTTTATAGTCTTTGGGCATAGTTCAAAATTACCCTCCAGAAATCACAAGTACACCAACAGTGCATTTAGTGTCTTTTTTTCCCATATCCCTTCTAATATCCAACCTTTTTGTCAAGTTAGCCAATTTAATAGGTATGTGGTGATACCTCAGAGTTGTTTTAATTTGCCTTTCTCTTAATCAATAGGGATTTAAAACATTTTTTCATATGACTCTAGATAGCTTTGATTTCTTTTTCTGAAAACTGCCTATTCATATTTTTGACCACTTATCAATTAAGAAATGACTCATATTTTTATAAATTTGACTCAGTTTATATATATATATATATATATATATATATATATATATATATATATATATATATATATATATATATATATATATATACATATATATATGTAGGACAATGAAGTTTTTTTATCAAAGATACTATTGCAAAAATCTCTCTTACATTTTATAATATTCTCTATCTCTTACTTGGTCACAAATTACTCCATTATCTGATGGATAAACTATTCCATGCTTTCCTATTTGCTTATGATATCACCCTTCATGTATAAATCAATTATCTATTTTGACCTTATCTTGCTATAAGACGTAAGATGTTTGTCTATAACTAGTTTCTGCAATACTGTTTTCCCAGTTTTTCTCAAATAAAGAATTTTTATTCCAAAAGCTTAGATCTTTGGGTTTATCATACACTAGATTACTATAACCATTTACAATAATGTAGCTTGTACCTAATCTATTCCACTAATCTACCATTCTATTTCTTAGCTAAGACTAGATTGTTTTGATAAATACTCCTTTATGATACATTTTGAGATCTCTTATAGTTAGACTACCTTCTTTGGCTTTTTTTTTTCATTTGTTTCTTTGATATTTTTTAATTCTTGTTGCTCCAGATGAATTTTGCTATTATTTTTTCTAGTTCTGCACAATAATTTTTTGATAGTTTGATTGGTACGGCACTGAATAAATAGATTAATTTAAATAGAATTGTTATTTTTATTAAATTGGTTTGGCCTGCCCATGAGTAATTAACATTTATCCATTTGTTTAGATCTAACTTTATTTGTATGAAAAGTGTTTGATAGTTGTGTTTATATGGTTCTTGAATTGTCTTAAACGGCAACTCCCAAGTATTTTATATTGTCTATAATTCTATTAAATGTAATTTCCCTTTCTATCTCTTGCTGCTGAACTTTGTGGATAATATATAGAAATGCTGGTAATTTATGGGCGTTTATTTTATATCCTGCAACTTTGCTAAGTTCTTAATTTGAAGAACTTCTTTAGTTGATTCTCTAGGATTTTCCAAGTATAACTTCATATCATCTGCAAAGAACAATAGTTTTGGTTCTTCATTGCCTATTCTAATTCCTTCAGTTCATTTTTCTTTCTTATTCTTTATCTTCTATTTCTATAGCTTACATTTCTAGTACAATATTTAGTAATAGATTAAATCTCCTGATTTCGTTTGTTTGTTTTTGTTAGTTTTTGTTGAGGCACAGGATCACACAGCTAAGAAGTAGTAAGTGGCTAAGGTCAAATTTGGACTCAGGTCCTCCTGACTTCAGAGCTGGTGCTCTATCTACTGCACCGCCTAGCTGCATTTTCTTTAATGAAATTATTGATTGGTTTTATGATTTTTCCTTTGACACACTTGTTTTTTAGAATAACATTATTTAATTTCTAATTAATTTTTAATCTTTCCATTGTCCATTGTTGAATATAAATCTTATTGCATTATGTTCTAAACAGATGTGTTTACTATTTCCTTTTCCGCATTTGGTTGTTACAATTCTAGTTTTTAATCCATTCTGCTATCCATTTCCATTTTATGGGTGAGTCCATCCCATTCACATTTATAGTTATGATAACTTGTAATTCCTTCCATGTTACTTTTCCTCCTCATAAGTGTCTTCTGCTCACCACCATCTTTAATCACTTCTTTTTATCAGTTCTTTTCCCCCCTTCTATTATCCTGTTTCTTTTACTTCCTTAAAGAGAAAGACTGATTTCTATATCCAATTGAATATGTACATTATACCCTCTTTGAGTCAATTTTGATGAGAATAAGTTTTAAGCTTTGTCCACCATACATACACACACGCTATCTTCCCTTCCATTATAATAACTCTTTCATGTCTTCTTTATGTAGGGTTATTTACCTATTCAATCTCTCCCCCTCCCCTTCTTCCGGTGAAATTTTCTCTCTCACTCCTTTATTTTGGTTTTTTGAGCATCATCTGTCAAATTCCCCTTATCTCCACAGCTTCTGTCTACATATATTCCTTCTAATTGCTCTTACAGTCATAAAGCTGCTAAGATAACATGTTATCTTGCCATTTTGAAATACAAACAATTTAACCTTACTAATTTTTTATACTTTCTCTTTCTTGTTTCTTTATTAACTTTTTAAGTTCCCTTCTTGTATCTTGTATTTGGAGGTGATTTTTTAAAAAATTCAGTTCTGGTCTGAACTGACTATTGTTCATTTTTGAGCAATGCTTGAAAGTCCTCTATTTCAATAGATAGCCATTCTCCCTCTGAAAGATTATATTCAATTTTGCTGAGTAGGTGATTTTTTTGTTATAATCCTAACTCCTTTGCCTTCTAAGATATATATATACATATATATATGTATATATATATGTATATATATATATGTATATATATATAGTTTTTTGCCTCTTCTTTTTATTTTTAATTTTTTAAATTAATTTTATAATTATAACATTTTTTGACAGTACATATGCATAGGTAATTTTTTTTTACAACATTATCCCTTGTACTCCCTTCTGTTCCGAATTTTTCCCCTCCTTCCCTTCACCTCCTGCCCTGGATGGCAGGCATTCCCATACATATTAAATATCTTATAGTATATCCTAGATACAATATATATGTGCAGAACTGAATTTTGTTGTTGTTGTTGCAAAGGAAGAATTGTATTCGGAAGGTAAAAATAATCTGGGAAGAAAAACAAAAAAAATGCTTACAGTTTACACTCATTTCCCAGTGTTCCTTTTCTGGGTGTAGCTGATTCTGTCCATCATTGATCAATTGGAATTGGGTTAGCTCTTCTCTATGTTGAAGATATCCACTTCCACCAGAATACATACTCATACAATATCATTGTTGAAATATATAATGATCTCCTAGTTCTGCTCGTTTCACTCAGCATCAGTGGATTTAAGTCTCTCCAAGCCTCTCTGTATTCCTCCTGTTGATCATTTCTTACAGAACAATAATATTCCATAACATTCATATACCATAATTTACCCAACCATTCTCCAATTGATGGACATCCATTCATTTTCCAGTTTCTAGCCACTACAAAAAGGGCTGCCACAAACATTTTGGCACATAACAGGTCCCTTTCCCTTCTTTTTAGTATTTCCTTGGGATATAAGCCCAGTAGTAGCACTGCTGGGTCAAAGGGTATGCACATTTTGATAACTTTGGGGGCATAATTCCAGATTGCTCTCCAGAATGGTTGGATTCTTTCATAACTCCACCAACAATGCATCAGTGTCCCAGTTTTTCCACATCCCCTCCAACATTCATCATTATTTGTTCCTGTCATCTTAGCCAATCTGACAGGTGTGTAGTGGTATCTCAGAGTTGTTTTAATTTGCATTTCTCTTTTCAATAGTGATTTGGAACACTCTTTCATATGAGTGGAAATAGTTTTAATTTCATCACCTGAAAATTGTCTGTTCATATCCTTTGACCATTTATCAATTGGAGAATGGCTTGATTTCTTATAAATTAAAGTCAATTCTCTGTATATTTTAGAGATGAGGCCTTTAAAAGAACCTTTAACTGTAAAAATGTTTTCCCAATTTGTTACTTCCCTTCTAATCTTGTTTGCATTAGTTTTGTTTGTGCAAAAACTTTTCAAATTTGATGTAATCAAAATTTTCTATTTTGTGGTCAATAATGATCTCTAGTTCTCCTTTGGACACAAATTCCTTCCTCCTCCACAAGTCTGAGAGGTAGACTATCCTATGTTCCTCTAATTTATTTATTATCTCATTCTTTATGCCTAAATCTTGGACCCATTTTGATCTTATTTTAGTATGTGGTGTTAAATGTGGGTCCATGCCTATTTTCTGCCATACTAATTTCCAGTTTTCCCAGCATTTATTTTCAAATAATGAATTCTTATCCCAAAAATTGGGATCTTTGGGTTTCTCAAACACTAGATTGCTATTTTTATTCACTATTTTGCCCTGTGAACCTAACCTATTCCACTGATCAACTAGTCTATTTCTTAGCCGATACCAAATGGTTTTGGTGACTGTTGCTTTATAATATAGTTCTAGATCAGGTACAGCTAGATCATCTTTATTTAATTTTTTTTCATTACTTCCCTTGAAATTCTTGACCTTTTGTTCTTCCATATGAATTCTGTTGTTATTTTTTCTAGGTCATTAAAATAGTTTCTTGGGAGTCTGATTGGTATAGCACTAAATAAATAGATTAGTTTAGGGAGTATTGTCATCTTTATTATATTCGCTCAGCCTATCCAAGAGCACTGAATGTCTTTCCAATTATTTAAATCTGACTTTATTTTTGAGGCAAGTGTTTTGTAATTTTGCTCATATAATTCCTGATTTTCCTTTAGTAGATATATTCCCAAATATGTTATACTATCGACAATTATTTTGAATGGAATTTCTCTTTGTATCTCTTGCTGTTGGATTGTGTTGGTAACGTATAAAAATCCTGAGGATTTATGTGGATTTATTTTGTATCCTGCAACTTTGCTAAAGTTCTGAATTATTTCTAATAGCTTTTTAGCAGAGTCTTTGGGGTTCTCTAAGTATACCATCATGTCATCTGCAAAGAGTGATAGTTTGATTTCCTCATTACTTACTCTAATTCCTTGAATCTCTTTCTCGGCTCTTATTGCCAAGGCTAGCATTTCTAGTACTATATTGAATAGTAATGGTGATAGTGGACAACCTTGTTTCACTCCTGATCTTACAGGGAAAGGTTCCAGTTTATCGCTATTACATATGATGTTTACTGACGGTTTTAAATATATGCTCCTTATTATTTTAAGGAATAGTTCAATTATTCCTATACTGTCAAGTGTTTTTAGTAGGAATGAATGTTGGATTTTATCAAATGCTTTTTCTGCATCTATTGAGATGATCATATGGTTTTTGTTAATTTGGTTATTGATATAGTCGATTATGCTAATAGTTTTCCTAACATTGAACTAGCCCTGCATTCCTGGTATAAATCCCACTTGGTCAAAATGTATTATCCTGGGGATGATTTTCTGAAGTCTTTTTGCTAATATCTTATTTATGATTTTAGCATCAATATTCATCAGGGAGATTGGTCTGTAATTTTCTTTCTCAGTTTTCAGCCTACCTGGTTTAGGTATCAGTACCATGTCTGTGTCATAAAAGGAATTTGGTAGGACTCCTTCAATCCCTATTTTTTCAAATAGTTTATATAGCATTGGAGTTAGTTGTTCTTTAAATTTTTGTAGAATTCACATGTAAATCCATCTGCTCCTGGGGAATTTTTCTTAGGGAGTTGGTTAATAGCTTGTTCTATTTCTTTTTCTGAAATGAGACTATTCAGACTACTTACTTCTTCCTCTGTTAATCTAGGCAAGGTATATTTTTGAAAATATACTTCCATTTCATTTAAGTTATTGAATTTATTGGCATAAAGTTGAGCAAAGTAGCTCCTAACTATTGTTCTAATTTCCTCTTCATTAGTGGTGAGTTCTCCCTTTTCATTTTCAAGACTAACAATTTGCTTTTTCTCTTTCCTTTTTTTAATCAGATTTACTAAGGGTTTGTCTATTTTGTTGGTTTTTTCATAGAACTAACTCTTAGTTTTATTAATTAATTCAATAGTTTTTTTTTTACTTTCAATTTTATTAATCTCATCTTTTATTTTTAGAATTTCAAGTTTTGTGTTTGTCTGGGGGGTTTTAATTTGTTCCTTTTCTAGCAATTTTAGTTGTAAGCCCAATTCGTTGGCCCTGTCTTTATTTTATGCACGTAGGCCTCTAGAGTTATAAAACTTCCCCTTATTACTGCTTTGGCTGTATCCCACACATTTTGGTATGATGTCTCATTATTGTCATTTTCTTGGGTGAAGTTATTATTTATGTCTATGATTTGCTGTTTTACCCAATCATTCTTTAGTATAAGATTATTTAGTTTCCAATTATTTTTTGGTCTATTTTCCCCTGGCTTTTTATTAAATGTAATTTTCATTGCATTGTGGTCTGAAAAGGATACATTTACTATTTCTGCCTTACTGCATTTGATTTTGAGGTTTTTATGTCCTAGTATATGGTCAATTTTTGTATAGGTTCCACGAACTGCTGAGAAGAAAGTATACTCCTTTCTGTCTCCATTTAGCTTTCGCCAAAGATCTATCATATCAAACTTTTCTAGTATTCTATTTACCTCTTTGACTTCTTTCTTATTTATTTTGTGGTTTGATTTATCTAATTCTGAGAGTGCAAGGTTGAGATCTCCTACTATTATAGTTTTGCTGTCTATTTCTTCTTGCAGCTCTCTTAATTTCTCTTTTAAGAATTTAGATGCTGCACCACTTGGTGCATATATGTTTAATATTGATACTGCTTCATTATTGATGCTACCCTTTAGCAGGATATAATGCCCTTCCTTATCTCTTTTAATTAGATCAATTTTTGTTTTTGCTTGATCTGAGATGAGGATGGCTACCCCTGCTTTTTTGGCTTTGCCTGAAGCATAGTAGATTCTGCTCCATCCTTTTACTTTTAGTTTGAATGTATCACCCTGTTTCAGGTTTGTTTTCTGTGAACAACATATAGTAGGATTCTGACTTTTAATCCAGTCTGCTAACTGCTTCCTCTTTATACTCATTCCGAGGCTTGTCATGAAGTAAGTTCTGAGAGAAAACGCAGAGCTCAAGCAGCTGTCTGCCTCCTCGCTGCCATGTTGGCCGGAAGTCCTGCCTTCCAATATATACCAAGCCTTCCAGTTCTTTAATGTAGGTGCTGCCAAATACTGTGTGATCCTGACTATAGCCCCATGACATCTGAATGTTTTTTGGATTTTGGTTTTTGAGGCTTTTGAGGGGGCTGCTTACAATACAAATTCTTGGTTCTGTGAGCTTTGAATTTTTGGCTACAATGTTCTTTGGAGCTTTCATTTTAGCATCTCTTTCAGGCAATAATTGATGGATTCTTTCCATTTCTATTTTGCCCTCTGATTATAACATATCAGATTAGTTTTCTTTGATAATTTCTTGAAATATGCTGTGGAAGTAATTTTTTTTTGGATTATAGTTTTCAGGTAGTCCAATTATTATTATATTATCTTTCCTGAATCTATTTTTTAGATTAATCATTTTTCCAATGAGAAATTTTGCATTTTCTTATGTTTTTGATTTTATTATATTGATGTGTCATGGAGTCATTGGTTTTCATTATTTCAATTCTAATTTTTAGGGAATTATTTTCCACAGTGAGCTTTTGTACTTCCTTTTTTATTTGGCCAATTTTTTTCCCAGGTACTTATTTTTCTCAATAAATTTTAGAATACCTTTTCCCATATTGGTGATTCTTTTTTCATGATTCTTTTGTGTTACACTCATTTCTTTTCTCAATTTTTCCTTTACTTAACTAATTTGCTTTTTAAAATTCTTTAAAAGCTACTTCAGAAATTTTTTTGGGGTTTGAGACCAAATTATATATTTTTGAGGCTTCATATGTAGTCAACAATGGGTTCAAAGCTTGACTGGTGGCTTGTGCTATAAATGGGATTGCTTGGATGGAGCCTTGCTGTGCTGCATAGACTACTCACTTAACTATGGAACACCTGGACTTGCAGGAGGGTGGACCTAGTTGGTGGATTGCCCTAGGCTTGGAGCCTTGCTGCAGACCCTTTCCTGTAAGGCTGGCTGTGGCTTTTGAACATCGCTTCCCTCCCATACCAGTGAGATACTTTTTTTCCTGCTGTGCTGGTAAGCTGCTCCCCTGTTACTAGATCAATTTTGAGGTGTTTTTTAAAAATTGTTTGGAGAGGAATTTGGGAATGCTTCAGAGGGTTCTTGTCTCACTCTACCATCTTGGCACCAGAAGTCACACTTACTTTACTATTATTAATGTTTAAATTACCTTACTAATAATAGCTAATATTTATGTAACACTTTAAGATTTGCAAATTGCTTTACAAATATTATTTTATTTTGTATTCACCACAATTTTGGAAGGTAAGTGCTATAATTTATCATCCTTTCATAGATGAGGAAATTGAGACAGACAGAAGTTAATTGGTTATCTAGCTATTGACTGTCCAAAGCTGAATTTGAACTCAGGTCTTCCTGATTTCCTACAAAAATACAATACTTAGATTAAGCTAATACTTTTCTCAATTGTTACCATAAGCTACCATTTTGAAAATCCATAGATGTTCATCAACATTAAGTATTTATTAAGCATCCTTGGATTGGAGAGCATTGCAGAAAGATATTTTGACTCAACCAATTATAAGAACCATTTATTTAGGAATATTTGGGGTGGAATAAAACATCTTTCATCCTGTGTCCCTCAACCTGAATTCTGTAACGTTTTTCAACCAAGATAACTAACTTCTGCCCATATCTTCTCTAAGGTTGTGTATTCCTGATGGACTTCTGGAGGTTACCTTCCTGGCTTCCTCTTTTATGTCAATGTATCTTCCTTTCCAAATTTCCTATATAGAGAATCCTGGCACTTTCTTTAGTGGAATTTTCTTTCTATTTTTTTTTTCTAGATTCCATTTGGTGTAGGTGTATATGTGATATAGATATAAGATGCTCAGGAATAGGATTAGGGCATTTAAGAAACTGCTTTTTAGTTAGTCATCTGATAAATTCTAACAAAAACTTCAAATGTTGATTACCAGAGGCTTGGTAGATGTGATAGGATCAGTTTCTTTCCTACCCACAAAAGACTTTTCTTCAAAAATTCCTAATACCTGATTGGTCCTAGTTTCCCTGACATAACTTCCTGATCATCCAAGGGCATAAAAAATCCTAGCCATATGGAAGCTAGACTCCATAAATTTGGTGGATTTCTGAAAAATTACCATGCCCATCATCATATTCTGCTGTTTCCTCATTGTATATCTTTGTTGTTTTGGGGTCAACTAAACTTCCTTTTGTTAACTATTCAAGGACTTGCTAGTGTCTCATTTTGTTCCAACTAAGATCCTGAACTACAAGAGTGCCAATGTTAGAGCAACCTCAAATCAGGAGGTAATAGAACTGAGTTATTTATAAGAGGCAAAAGCATTAGGTTATAACTATATCTATAAAGAACTCTGGAAAAGTATGGAGAAAGAAGGATGATTATGTTAGGATACAGTCACTAAATCACACACACATTCCCACATATGAACTGGTTATTATTATTATATTATTATTATTATTATTATTTTGCTCAAAACAAAATTTCTAAAGAACTGAATGCATTTTTCTCTACTTGTTCCAAGAGAACATTGTTCTCTACATTGTTCCAATGCATGTTTCTCTACTTGGTACAAGTAGAAAATTAAATGATTTTGTTGTCTAGTTGTTTTTTAGTTATGACTGACTCTATGATTCCATTTGGAATTTTCTTTTTTTTTCAGTTATTAGAACATTTAATCAAATGGAAATTCATGAAGAATGAAGCCAAATTAAATTTTCCTCATTTCCTCATTTTAAAAATTTTCTAATAGCTATTTATTTTTCAAAATATATGCAGATAGTTTGCAATGTTCCCCCTTGCAAAATCTGTGTTCCAAATTTTTCTCTCTCCCTTTCCGTCTCCCCTTTCCCCTAGACAGAAAGGAATCCAATATAGGTTAAACATGTGACATTCTTCTAAACATATTTCCACATTTATCATTCTGCCATTCAGGGTTTTTCTAGGCAGAGATACTGGAATGGTTTGTCCATTCTCCAGCTCATTTTACAGATGAAGAAACTGAGACAAACAGGGGAAAGTGATTTGCCCAGGGCCACACAGCTAGTAATGTCTAATGCTGAATTTGAACTTAGGAAGATGAGTCTTCCTGATTCTAGTCCCACTGTTCTATTTATCATGCCACTTAGTTAGTTAAAGAAATTAGATGAGTAGTTTTTTAATATGTCAATTTTCAGTTCATTGGTGTTCAAAAGGAAAAATTTTTAGCTAAAAAATAAGAAAAAAATGAGATAAATATTTACATAATTATATGCATAGAAAAATAAGAAATAAACAGAATAATATTATTATGAGAATGAAAATTAACTAATAGTATCTACTTTTCAAATTTATATTTTTTTAACTTGCTTCCCCTCCCCCTCTCAATAAGGCAACTAGGGTTAAGTAGGTTGTCTAGGGTCATACCTATGGCTAGTAAAATATTAGGTGTCTGAGGCTGGATTTGAATTCAAGTCCTCCTTATTTTGGGGCCAGTGCTTCATCCATTGCACCATCAACTGCCTCTTTGTTACTTGCTCTTAATCTCAAAATTCTTTGCATGCCTAATGGTTAATGCCACATTTTTGGTATCAGGATTATTTAACCTTAACTTTGAACTTTTTAAAGAAAAAGTGGATAAATATTCAATATAATTGGCTTCCTTTGTAATGCTATATGTTTTAATGCACCTTAATTGAGAAGGTCCATAATTAAAATTTTTTCATATATTTTAAAATTTTAAGAGGTCCATAGGCTTCATCAGACTGCATAAAAGGGCCAGTCCATGACACACACACACACAAAAATTAAGAATATTTTATCTAAGGAGCCACAAAAGATACAGGAGCAGCCATATGGCTGGGTCAATGCAATCCACCAGTTCATAGGAAATAGACTTGGATTAAGGTGATAAAATAACTGTTGAATCCTCAATCTGAAATTTAGTTGCAGTAATTATGGCTAAAAGGAAGGCAAGCTTGCAAGTTAACTCCTCACTCTTGCATGTATGTTTTTATCTGATGAATTTTCATGTAAGAATCACTGTAACCCTAAAAAAAAAAAAATCTCTCCGAATGTTCTGAAAGGAATGTCACACAGCACTTATTAGAGTCACTATAACAGTGACTCCTCTAACTTGCTTTGATTTTGTGACATTACTTTTGGTTAAAAGCTTTAGGTAAGGCCACACACAGTGACTGGTGATTTGGATAATTAGTAGGAATGGCAGAGGCCTGTCTCTTTACAAGGAAGTTAGCGGTGACATGCAATTAAAACAAACCATGAGAGTAAAATCATGTAGATATAAGGAATATAATGGGCTGGGTCAAGTGAGACAATGTTTACCCTCAACTCCCACCCCACAAAGTGAATGAATATATTTTCTTATTTTCAGTAAATTATTACTAAGAATGATGTTTCTCTCAATACTACATTCGTGTCTGCAATAAACATTTTTAGGTGCTTCCTATTAAATACAAGTCACTAGGGATTCAAAGCTGATTGATTAACAACATAGTTCCTACTCTCAAGGAGCTTTCCATCTTTGGAGTGTAGGAAGTGGGATGGGAAAGAGTGATGGTGGAATAGCACTCGTAGACAAAGAAATATCCTATTAAAAGAAATATGTTATGAAGAAATATAACAGTAATAATGACAGAATTCTATCACTTTGTCATCAGGTCTGAGTCTTTCTAACTTCATTTAAGGTTTTCTGGACTCAAGAAAATGCAGTAGTTTTCCATTTTCTTGTCCAGTTTATTTTACAGAAGAGGAAACTGAGACAAACACAATTAAGTGACTTGTCCTGGATCACCCAACTAATAAGTGTCTGAGGCCAGATTTGAACTCTTGAAGATGAACCCTTCTGACTTCAGGACAAGCACTCTATGCACTATGGCGCCACCTTGTTGCCTTCCTCTGTCATTTATCTTATAATTTTAAAATTACATACCAATTATCAAAGGTATTTGTCATTACAATTATAGTGAGGTGAGTGGCAGATCTCTTTGCATTATAATTGGCAAACACTTTCACATTCATGGTCTTCTCTGCCTCTTAAGGTCTCATTGACCTCGAGTTCCTTTACCTCCTTAACCTCAGTTTCCTAATTTGCAAAAAGAGACTACTTAGCCAGATGGTCTCTAAGGTCCCTTCCAGGCTTAAAAAAGTCCTTTGCTTGACTCCTCTTTACTCACACAGATACCTTACACACAGTGGCACTGTGGACAGAGCACCAGCCCTGAAGTCAGGAGGACCTGAGTTCAAATCTGATCTCAGACACTTTCTAGCTGTGTGATCTTGGGCAAGTCATTTAACCCCAATTGCTTCAGCAAAAAAAAAAAAATAATAATAATAAAATATAGATTCATCTTTAAACTAAAATTTAGACAATACTCTCCCCCCTTAAAAGTCTAAGCAACATTGCCTTTAACCTGGTTTTCCAGCTTTCCTGGGCATTATTCCCCACTTTACACTCTGCAGTCCAGCTAAAATGATCTTTTCTTTGTTCCTCATACATGAAATCCTATCTCCTTTTCTCTGCCATGTCTCTTCTTCATACCTAAAATGTCAGCTAGCCAATCAGTATTTATAAAATACTTACTATGAGTAGGCACACTGCCAAGCACTGGAAGAGTCAGGTAAAAGACAATCCCTGCTCTGAAGAATCTCACAATTTATTGGGGGAACTTGTAAACATCTATGTACACGTGAGCTAGACCAGGATAAACTAGAAATAATCAAGAGAGGGAAGGCTCTAGAAGTAATGAATTCTCCTAAATAGGCCTCATAAAATCTCTCTCTTCCTTCAAGACCTAAGACCAGCACCACCATCTACATGAAGCTTATTTATAGGATCAAGAGTTTTTTTAATTAAATTGATGTGAAACACACTTTGCCACTACATCCCACTGCTAGTAGATAGATAATAACAGGACAAAATTATTCCTTAGAGGCAGTTTGGTGATTCAGTGGAGAGGGCACTGGGCTCAGGCCAGGAAGATTATGTTCAAATACAGCCTCAGATACTTACTTGATGTATGATCAGTAAATGATCATATAGAAAATGATGGTAATAATGGCATTGTAGTGAAATCAAATGAGATAATCTTTATAAAGTATTTAGCATATAGTAAGTGTTTAATTATTGCTTATTCTCTTCCTTCTACCCATATGGACCAGTTCCCTGTTCAATTTTTTGTGTGTATGTGTGTGTGAGATTCTAGTATTATTTTCTAGTGATTGTAATGGTCTCAAACTGTGTAGATTCTATGGTATCCCTAGGTATTAATCATAGCATTGGAAGATATGTCTATTCCATCTTTGTTAAGTAAGACAAAGCCTAAACCATGCAAGCATACATCTCTGTCCCTGTTTCTGTCTTTCTCTATGTGTCTGTCTGTCTATCCTTGTCTCTGATCTCTGTCTCTCTATATCTCTCTCTCAAGTTGCTTCTTTCATTTTCTGAAGAAATCCACTCCAGTTTTGGCTATGCTATCAAGAAATTCTTTTTCACCTGTAACTGAAAATCTTTACTGTGGTATAGACCTGATTCCTATTATGAAAATGAACAATGACCTTCAACACATTCCAATAATAAGGCCTTAGTAGCAGTAGTATGAGAACAGCTGTTTTGCCCATTCTTAAGACAAGCTCACTTTCTTTAGCTGTCAAAAGCAAACTGCTAAGTGTATGCTTCCTTAGCATCTAAGATATCCTCCAGGCTATAATTCTCAGAAGACATATTTTTACCTAATAGCTCCACACAAAGTCAAGATGATCACAGGAGGAAGAGGAGAAATTGTAACTCTGATACCATATGCTGGCAGATGTTCTAAAAATGTGAACATAAATAACTAAGGTGGATTTTTTTTGGTAGAGAATCAATAGATTATTTCCTCTAATTATAATAGGTACAGATACAAATTGAGAATTTAAAGCTTGAAGTCATCAATTAAAGCTTATCAGACTTTCATAGTTTTATACTTTCCTTTGAATTACCCCTTCCCTACCAGGAGGCAGTGGATGGTCATTTCCCTGTAAATTAGACCCTTTTAAAAAAATTTTTCTCCTTGCACTTTCACATTCTCCTTTATACTAATTACTTATGTATATTTTGGTTTTAGCTCCTTTTCCATCACCTATCAACCCCAAGGGATTTGTTGAATGAATAATTGATTGAATGAAAGACAATTCACCAGGGCAAATCCATAATGAAGTAAAATGCTTTCTTAGTTCATTTTGGAGAAAATAACAAGAAAATAAAACAAAACAAAACCAGAGGGAAAATATCCTAATAACCGAATTTAAATAGCACATAAAATTTATAAATTCCCTTACTGGCAGTACTTTACTCTAATTTCACTATTCTGTTATTCAGTCATTGTCAGTAGTGTCTCTTCATGACCTCATTTGAGTTTTTCTTGGGAAAGATACCGGACTGGTTGGCCATTTCGTTCTCCAGTTCATTTTACAGATGAGGAAATCGAGGCAAACAGGACTAAGTGATTTGCCCAAGGTCAAGATACTTGCACAGTTAGCTTGTAAGTGTCTGAGGCTGGATTTGAATTCAGGAAGATGAGTCTTCATAACTTCAGGTTCAAGACTTCCTCATACCACCTAACTGCACAGCCTCATTATAATGGACATCATTATCCCCATTTTGCTGTTGGGGAAACTAAAGCATAGTGACAGCATAACTTTCTGAAGGCCATACAACAAGCACTATATACCACAAGGGGAATAGCACCGACTCTGCATGTAGTTATTTGATTCCTGACATGATACAAAGGATCAAAGTGTATCTCAAAGTGAGAAAGAGTTGTAACTATATGTATAAATGAAATGAACTTGCCAAGATTGACACTGGGCAATTAGGTAGTAGAATGGATAGAGCACCATGTCTGGGGTCAGGAAGACATATTTTCCTGCATTCAAATCTAGTCTCAGACACTTGGTAAGATGATCATAGGCCAGTCACTTAATACAGCTTTACTTAGTTTCCTCATCTGTAAAATTAGCTGGAGAAGGAAATGGCAAACCACTATGGTATCTCTGTGAAGAAAACTCCAAATGAAGAATTAGAAACTACTGCACAACAAGACTGACCATAGACACAAGTGGGAAAACTACAGATTATCTACAATTATTCCAGTCAATCCCACACCCCATAAGGATGGTACAACTGCCCCTCCAATGTCTGCTCTCTTGATTTCTTCTTTAATTCTCTTTTTTCCTACCCCTTATTAAAACTTGTCCTTAAAAATTTGGCTTTGTTATAATAGTCATGTATAACTTAGGCTGAATTTGCCAATACATTACTATCACTTCCATGGAATATGGTTATTACATTTGAAACCTCCTTTCTAAATGTGAAATGAAAAAAAAAATTGTTCTCTATGAGATATGTATCATTTGAGTAGAGAGTGGTCTATTTTAGGGTAAACAAAAGTGGTCTTTTCTAAGTTCCTGACCCTATCCCAGGAAGGTATTTCTTCTGTTCTTTCTACTCAAGGCTATTTCTGGGGTTTAAATCTTTATCTAAGACAAACAAACAATAAATAATCCACTTTCCTGCTGCCTATCGGAGCTCTCACATGAACTTTACATATGTTGGGTCTTCTTTTAATTCCACACACAGGCTACTACTTCTCACTTTGAGAGAAGCTATGAAAATCCTTTCCTTGTTTTTCTCTCCCATCAGGAACCAGAATGGAAAACAACAAAGCCTAGACAGCATGGAGTCAGCTTTATGTACAATTCCCTGCCTTTACTATCAACTGTTAAATTGTCTTCTTTGGAGTTGGGAGGAGGAGGCTGCTAAAAGACATTACCATGAATTCTGGATAATTGGAAAGCCAAGGGTATCTCTTCAGAGTTTGTAGCAGAAGCAAAAACAGGAAGGTGGATGGTGTATACTGTACTAGTCTGTTTTGTAATCAAATGGTCAAGTCTTAGCTGTTTCACCTCTTAATCGAGAATTTGTGACTTATTTGTGACTTTTATTTTTAGAGCTAATTATACATCCAAGCAATGAATGGAAATTTTAATATTAGCATTAATTTGCCAGAACATATTTATATAAGTAATTGTTTTAAAAAATTATATACCTAAATATGACCCTTGAAAAAAAAGTTAAGAAAATTCACTTCCCTTAATTCTTTGCACAAGTGGTAGATTGTGGATGTTAAAATATTGCATATATTATCAGACATGGTTCATGTCTTATATTTTGTTTTTTTTTTCTTTTCAAAAAAGGTATAGGTCCCTGAATAGTGAAGGGGAAAGTAACATATCTGACACTGAAAATTATATAAAAAATAAAAAAGGATCTGAGAGTAATATAAATTCTAAAATGTAGGTGATTTTGAGCCTTTAAGACTATGAGTCCTCTAGCTCTTGTCCTTCCTTTATACTGAAAGGTTTGTTAGGTCATGTGGGGTTTGTTAGGCAGCAATAGTCTAGGGGAGAGTAGAGGGAAAGTAAAATATGCATACAAAAATTACTTTCTCTGAAAAAACTGATATTTGACTATTGCAATAACTTGCTGACTCATCTCCCTGCCACAAGTCTTTCCTCACACTAGACAAATCTTTCCTCCATTCAGTTGTCATCATGATCTTCCTAAGCTCCCATCTGACTATGTCATCTCAGATTCAATAAATTCTATTAGCTCTTTATCACTTCCAGGATATTATCAGCCTTTAGTTGGCAATAACACTCTGAATAATTTGCCTCACTTAATTTTCCAGTTTTCTTATGACATTCTTCTCTCTATTCTACCTCCTTCTATAACCTCTAGTGGTCTAGTAACACTGGACCCTTGCTGTACTTTTTACATCTTCTGACTCCCAACCTGCTATCACTCATACCTGGAATGCTCTACCTCCTCATCTCCATTTCATAGTTTCTCTGCTTTTCTTCAAGTCCAAGCTTAAAATCCCAACTTCTACAAGAAGCTTCTTCATCTCTTTCTTGATTCTAGTGCCTTCCTTCTGTTGTTTATTTCAAATTTATCCTCTTGTAGATTGTTGTCTCTGTTATTAGACTGTGAGCTCCCTGCCTACAGGAATTCATTTACTTATTTATTTTGCTTTCTTTAAATCCTCTATGCTTAGCACGATGACTGGTACATTTTTGTTATTCAGTCATTTCAGTAGGGTTTTCTTGGAAAGGTTGTTTTTTTTTTAGGCAATTATGGGTAGATGACTTGCCCAGATAAGTGGCTTGTCACACAGATAGGATGTATTAAGTGTCTGTGGCTGGATTTGAACTCAGGTCCTTCTGAATTCAGAACCAGTGCTCTATCCACTGTGCCATCCAGCTGCCCTTTTGGGAAATTCACTGGAGTAGTTTTCCATTTCCTTCCCCTGCTCATTTTACAGATGAAGAAACTGAGGCAAACAGAGTTAAGTAACTTGCCCAGGATCACACAGCTAATGAGTGTCTGAGGCCAGATTTGAACTCATCTTCATGACTTCAGGCTCAGTGCTTTACTGAGTTCTTGCCAACTCCTAGAGTAAGATCATCTACTACATGAGACTTATCCTGAGGCCCCAGTTAGTTGTGCTATCTCATATGCAGAAATTCCCATTTCACATGCTTACTAAGTGTATTACTCCTGGGCAAAACACTTAACCTGTAAGGCCTCAGTTTCCTCATATGTTATATAAAGAATAGCATCTACCTCGCAGAGTTTTGGTAAAGATCACATGAGATAATGTATATATAGTACATGGCAAATCTTAAGACTCTATAAAAATGCTGATTATTAATATCATTCTTGGAATTTACTTAGAATTTTTGTGTGCATATACACATGCATATATATGTGTATATATATGCACAAATTGCATAAGTATGAATATAAACACATTTGTGTAAATGCATGTGTTTACATATGTAATTTCATTAGTCATGCACATATTGTTCTGATTTTCCCCTGCTCACTAGAATAGTAAGGTCAGTGAGGGCAGGTACAGTAGAGTTTATCCATCTCCAGTACCTACCACAATGTCTGAGTGGACATTTAATAAATGCTTATTGAATGAGTTGTGTATATGTGTGTATGTGTGTGTGTAGTTATTCACTTTATGTATGTATAAAGTAAACAGTATACTGTATAGAGACAGTATGACATCATAGCCAGCCTCAAAACTAAGAAGACCTAGATTAAGTTCTCCTCTAGAACATTCTGGCTGTGTGACCTTCGGTTCACCAAGTTACTTAATCTCTAGGCAATCACCTTGGATTATAAACTGTAAAGGAGATGCTCATCTACATTGCTAGAGGGATCTTCCCACCTCAATATTGAGAATTATCAATTAAATCATAGGTCTATTATATACATATGTGTATGTGCATATGCATACATATGTGTATATCTGTGTATATGTACACAAAACAAAGAGAGATAGAGACATGTCAACGTAATTATAGAGTTGGATTCAAAGCTATGAGAACCTGGGTTCAAGTGCTATCTCTATTAAACACTGACCTTTGGGCAAAACAATTATCCTCTAAATTCTCCATCAACTTTAAGATTATAATTTGTGGAGAGCTGCCTACACTTGTAAAAGATATTTCTTACCAGGAATTCTCTACACTAATAAAATCATAGCTTTAGTAAATCTATGATTATGTATATATCTATACCTGTCTATGTTTATCTATATTTGTGTCTATGTCTAAGTCTGTCTATGTCTGCATCTATGTCTATGTCAGTCTGTGTCTAGATCTGTGAATGTATTTTTGTCTATGTCTATATCTATGTCTGCATCTATGCTTGTGTCTATGTCTATGTCTTATCTTTGTGTCTAAGTCTGTGTCTGTGTCTGTGTCTGTATCTATGTCTATGTCTGTGTCTATGCTTGTGTCTATGTCTATGTCTTATCTATGTCTATGTCTATGACAATATCTATGACTATGGATATGTCTATGTCTGTATCTGTGTCTATGTTTATGTCTATGTCTATGTCTGTGCCTTTGTGTCTATGTCTGTGTCTAGTCTTTGTCTATGTCTATATTTTATTTCTGTATCTATGCTTGTGTCAATGTCTGTAAATGTATTTATGTCTATGTCTATGACAATGTCTATGACTGTGGATATGTCTATGTCTATATCTGTGTCTATGTTTATGTCTATGTCTATGTTTGCATCTATTTCTATGTCTGTGTCTGTGTCTGTTTTTATCTGTCTATGGATGTCTCTATGTCTGTGTTTGTTTATGTTTATGTCTGTCTATATGAATAAAGATTGGACTTATGATTTCAGTGATATAGACAACTCCCTGATGAAGAAATCCTCTATCAATTCATATTGACAACTTCTCTGCCAATTACAATCTAACAGAGATGCTTGGAGCTCTGAGATGTTAAGGGACTTTCTTAGGATCATATATATCTAGTGAGCATAAGAAGCAGGTTTTGAATCCAGGTCTTCCTGACTTCCTGACAGCTCTATACCTATACTTCACCAACTACACTCACACACACACACAAACACAAACACACAGACACATATGTACATGAGCACACTCAAACACATAATACATACCTGAAATGTTGTGTTCAGCGTTAATCAGAAAGGTTGTCTAATGATCATTGTAAGGCAAAGCACAAAATTCCTCCCTCTCCTGCACCCTTACCTGTCTAGAGTGAATAGTTTGATTTAAGGACAACTAAAAAGGATGGTCCATCTTCAAATAGACATTTTCTGGTGTTTTATTTTTCACTGAACATTAAATAGACTACTATGTGGGTCATCTTTTGTTAATGTTAAACATTAGCCTTTCGTTGAACATTATATATAGTATATATTACACACATATACACAATACAGCATTACATATGTTATGTGTGTGTATATATATATTACACATATATAAAATATATATTCTTAGCTGTTAGGTAGTTAGCTAGCTATAAAGTGGTTGTCAAAAGACATGAATGAGAGTAAAATAAAGGAAGATCAATTGAGTAGCTTTCATTTTAAATAGAGAAAGATCTTATTTTACTTGGGAGGGAGTAAGAATGGCTATTTCAAAGTGTTGCCTGTTCACACCCTTGTTAGATTCTAGTTTTAGAGAAAATGGTGGTTCAGGAGTGTGTTTTAAAGAGAGGCACTAAAGCTTGCCTGAGACTTTTGAGCTCTGTCATGTTTGTTCAGGAGATGGGGAGGTCCCCACATTTTACAACTTGGCTAAAAAACGTTTGGTATCCTCTTTAGATCCATTCAGCTGATACCATTTTTTTTGATGACTTCTGAGCTAACCATGTTACTGAGAATTGATATAGCAATGAATTTTAACTAGGTCTCATTTAGACTGGACTTGTGTATCTAACATTTTTCTTCAAAATTCCTAGGAAGCCCTTTCTGTTTTATAGACAGAACAATTTATAAGATACCCATGTGGGTATAGTCCCTATGACACCAACAGAACTGATTTGCATCTTTCTTTCATTTCAAATTGTCCATCCTTGAGCTTGGCTGCACTTGCTTCTCTTTAAAAGGATTGCACTAAAGAAGACGTGCAGATATCCCTGTTTGTTTAACTTGGCTTGGACTCTTTGATCTCATGTTAACATACCTTAATGGCAGGTAATGATTGATAATGGTGTATTGTAAAGTTCAGGTAATAAATACTGCTTAACTCATAATAATTCTGAATAATGTACTTTTTATGACTTGGTTTGATGGAAAATTTCCTTGTCAGCTCTGCCTAATTGTCCAAACAAAACCACCCATTACTTGAAGAAATACATGTCCAACCTAGACACATTAATCAGGGTCATGACTGGACTACACAAAGGAATATAGTAACACTTCTGTTATCTTTTAACATAATCTGTGGACAATCGTCCTAATGTTAGACCAAGGTTTAATGAGAAACTGTTGTTTACACTCTATCTTTGTGGCTCATGAGCTGAGATTGAAATCAATCTGTGAAGGCTACAGGACACACACACAAATGTTCCTTCCTTTGAGGTCCTCGGAGGTCATCTATGCTAGTGGTTTGAACATCAAAAGTCAGAATGTTAAACCAGATTGTTGGGGGGATTCTAGCAAAGGAAAAGTATAATCTTTTTAATTTTTTATTAGTCAATGTCTAAAGACAGTAAATATCCCATGGCAGGGAGATCAGTTATAAAGGTCTTTGGTATCCAACTTTTGATGGCCTTGAACACTTGAAACATCAAAGTGTTTAAATTGCTGGCATTTTCATAATGCTTAGCTTTCTTTGATGTCTGGGAATTGTGACAGAGAATATGGCACAGAAGGGATCTGGGGCAAGACCATGTGGGCTTTTAGCAAAATGATCAATGGTAAAACAACAATAGCAATAACAAGCAAACAATAAAATCCACACATAAAAATCAGTTTTCCTTCAGACCATAATACTGTTGTATCAGAGCAAGTACAATGGCCCAAAGTTCTGGACTTTGGAGTCAAGAATTTTTTAATTCAGATACATCATTAGACACTTAGCTTTGTATTTTGGGCAAGTCACTAACCATAATCTTTCTGGGCTTCAGTTCCCTCATCTGTAAAATGGGGATAATAATAACAATAGCAAACATTTGCATAGCACTTTAAGGTTTGCAAAACACTTTGCAAATATTTCATGCTATCTTCAGGTGCAATTATTATCCCCATTGTACAGATGGGGAGTCTTACTCAGAAGTTAAGTTGCTTGGCCTGTGCTAGCAAGTGGCTGCAGCTAGATTTAAATTGAGGTCTTTCTGACTGCCCCACCTATCCGCTACCTATCTCATAATCTTGCTCTAAGTAGAAGCAAAATAATGTATAAAAAACATTCCGTTAACGCCCGGGTATTATTAACCAATAATCAGTTGCCTGGAAATTTGGTGATTTGCTTTTAAAAACATTGAAACTAGTCAATTGGTGTCTCCAAATGAGGGGACAACTGGGTCTGATGCAGTGGTTTGTTCAGCACCCTTGGAGAAGGAGAAAATGTATGTATAATGCTGCAGAATATAGCTTAATTGTCATCTCATCTGGGTTTATTTCAACTCATTTAAAACATGAATTTCTAACGAAAGCCATAGTCGATGAAAAATTCCAGGCTTTGTTCACTGCAATCATTCTATTTTCTTTCATGACTAATCTCTAGAAATGACTTATTCCTCCAGTAGTTATACCTTTATGACTTCCTCGGGCAAAAGGCACTTAGATTTGCTCATTAGGTTGAATAACACACTCCTCCCACTGCCTGCCCCCTGCCTTGAATCCTTTCCCCCCCCCAAGTATGAAATTTTTCAAGGTGACTTTCCAGTTAACAATATCTGTTTGTCCCCTACACTATTTTTCCTTACCGTCTGATGATTCATTCCATGTACTGGTTCTGTCTATTTTTGCAGAGGTTGTTGGAAGATTGCAAAATTAAAAGGCATCTCCTTTTAGGAATTTGGCTTATTCAATTTGTACGCCTCCTGGTGTCTCAGGAAGATTGATTTGCTTGTTTCTTGGAATTTTAAAAAATGTATTTTTTTCATTGTTAAACACAGAAGAACATAGCTAAAAATCACATCACCGTAAACACCCCCTGGGCCCAGACAATAACCTGAGCTAAGCTCCACATGCATCAAACAGTAGTGGCACCACAAATAGAGAGAACCCAGCTGCCATTCCTTTGCTGCTTAAATCACACAGCTATTTCACTAGACTCCCCATACATAGTTCTCAGAAGGGGAACTATATCAGAATAATGCAGCAATCATAGAAATTGGAATATTTTGTCTTTTTTTAAAAAATGTTTTTAGATCAACCAATCAACAAATATTTGTTGAGCACTTATACAAATGATAATGATATCATTTTGTTGATAATAGTACTCTAAATTTGCAAAGCATATTATCTTATTTGATCCTCACAATAATCCTTTGAGGTAGTTAAAAAAAATCCCCTTTTTACAGGCTGGGAAAAGTTAAGTGATTTGCCTATCAAAGAAAACAACACTTAAAGGGAAATTTGAAAAGAGAAGGTATAAGGACAAGACCTTTGTTGAGGAGGTGGACAAGATCAGAAAATGACTTGATTTGGTAATAACTTGAGTATGGCTTGGAGTTCCTCAGAAAAAGGTTGTCTGGGATAGGGATTTACTAATCAGAAGAGTTTACTCTAGGGCAGAGGTATCTAGGTAATGCCATAGATAGGCTCCTGAGTTTGAAGTCAGAAAAACCTAAGTTCGAGGCCAGCCTTAGATACTTACTAGCAGTGTGAAACTGGGCAAATCACATTTAATTCTGTTTACCTCAATTTTTCCTCAACTATAAAATTGGAATAATAGCACCTGCTTCCTAGGGTTGTCATGAAGATAATGATATATGTAGGAAGTGCTTTTCTTCATGCCTGACACATTGCTGTTGCTTTAAAAACGGTTCCTTCCCCAACTTTTCCTTGGAATGGAAATATCTCAAAAGTGGGCAAGACATATTAGTGATAAAGTGAAGTATAGAGATTGTCCATTTCTTCAAGGATCTGAGACTCCATGGAAGTGGTTATTGCCTGATGACGAGGATGAGAGCCCTTCAGGAGCCATAGTAGGTGGTCCATGTAAGAAAGCATCATCACCAAACTTCTGTTGCCATATCTCTCCTACTTTAGCCAAGCTGCTCCTCACATCTCCATTACATGCACAATCATTGTCCCTTCCCATTGTATGGCCACAGCTTATATATGACTGCATAGCCTTCAAGAACCTAGGATCACCTCTACACTAGGTGGAAACAGCAAAATAGGTGTACAGGAGAGGATGGATTTAAATAAACCAAGCATATTAGAGTCTGAGGGGGACAGACTTAAGCTATTATTTATATTACCAAGGATGAAGAAGAGCAAAAAAAAAAAAAAAAAAAATGGCTTAGGGCAATTTACTCTCCCAGACAGGATCTAGAGGGCATATTAAAATATCTTTGAGATAAGTCATCATCTTCTGGTTTAATAAATCTTTAAATTCATGAATTCCTGAAAGATACCAATAACGTTATGCATATAGCCTACAGCTCTGGAAAGTCTATATAATACTCCTTTGTATGGACCTGTGATTTCAGAGGTTTAGGGAAACACTATGGTACAATGTATTTCATGGCCTCTTAGTCCCTGGAGAATCTCTAGGGAATTGAGTTCATGAACAATTTATGTTTGTTTTTTGTTTTTTGTTTTTTAAGTTTTCAATAGTATCTTTCTTTTCCAAATACATGTAAAGATAGTTTTCAACATTCGTTTTTGTTAGACTTTGTGTTCCAAATTTTTCTCTCTTCGTCCCTTACCACCCCCATCCCCAAGAGAGCAGGTAATCTGAAAAAGGTTAAATATGTGCAATTCTTTTAACATATTTCCATATTTGTCATGTTGTGCAAGAAAAATCAGACCAAAAAGGAAAAAAAACATGAGAAGGAAAACAAACAAAAATAGTGAAAATACTATGTTTTGATACATATTCAGACTCCATAGTTCTTTCTCTGGATGTGGATGGCATTTTTCATTCCAAATCTATTGGAATTTTCTTGAATCACAACATTGTTGAGAAGAGCCAAGTCCATCACAGTTGATGATCCCATAATCTTCTTGTTACTGTGTACAATGTTGTCATGGTTCTGCTTACTCTGTTATGCCACAGTTCTCTTTTATTGTCCTTACTCAGTTTCCCTAATTGTTCTGCTCAGTCCTGTGGAAACCTCCCCTCCCTCTTAATCAGAATATTTGATAAGGATAAAAGATCTTATGTTTTAGAATATCAGAATGCCTCTCCCCAACCCAAGCTATCAGAATATCAGATACTGTCTTATCAAGATGCCTCTCCTCTTCTCCGGGTTCCTCCCCCCATTATGTCATCCCCCTCTCTGGTGGAGGATGTCAGAGCATGCTCACAGCACCCTAACTCCACCCCTGCTTCAGTCTACCCCCTGAATTTGAGCCATGTGTATAGAGGTCATTGAGAATTCACTTTGTTTGCTGGATTTTTGGAGATGATAGTCTCATTCAGCCCTGAGACCAAACCATGGATCCATTTGGTTCCAGTAAATCTCTCTCCCTTTCAAATAAAATATTAAATACTCTCTAATCTCTATCTTGCCTCAGTTTCTCAGGCATTACAACTCCAATCAGCATCAGTTCATGTAAATCTTTCTAGGCTTTTCTGAAATCAGCCTGCTCATCATTTCTTATAGAATAATAAAAGTCTATCCCAACATTTTTTGTTGCTCCATAGTCTTCAGAACCCATTGTTAGGGAATCAGATAAAAACAAAGCTTGTTGATGGAAATCTCTATCTATACCAGTGAGGAGGCAAACCCCAGGTCAGGGGAAGGCCATTTTCTCCTAAAGTAGGGTCCAAATTAGGTCTAAATCAAATAGCTTTCAGTGGGTCAAAATAGGTAGGATTAGAATGGCGATAGGGGAGGAACTGATTTCATGAGTTTCATGAGTTGGAGATGACACATATACTAAATCAAGAGACAAAATAAAGGCAGTGTTTAGGCATTGACTATGACTCCACTGATGTCCCCCAAAGTTTCTGTTCTTTATGATAACTGCTTGTATTCCCCATCCTATCCTGATATGCCCATAGAGTTATGATCTGGATTCACAGTGCTTCCTCCTGATTCAACACCACTAGTAAAACTGTGGACTTGGTCATCCAAACCAAACATCCCTGCTTTCATGAAGCTTTCCATGTCCTCTTATCCCCATGTAAACTTGATGTGTCTCTCAGATTCCTCCTATCATTTCAGTCCTCTCCTTTGTATTTGTCTTATTCTCCTTTCTATTTTAGTTATTTTTACATGGATCTTTCCACCTTAGACTGTCAGCTCCGTGAGGGCAGAACTTTGGACTTATACTTTTGAGTATTGTACATAATCCTTTGCAAATTTAACAATTTTGCTTTCTAGAGTTCTTTTTTTCCCCTAGTGTAGGGGGAAAGTAAATGAGAAGGGGGAAGCCAATATTTTATCATTAATAATAATACTAATTCAACAACCTACAGAGCTAAATAAGTGTGTATTATGAATAATTTCTCTGCTAAATTCTACTTCAATGCCACTTTGTATGTGTATATACTGGTGTACTGGTAACTAAATTCTTAAAGACAATGCTTTTGAGGGTTTATGCTCTATCAGCACCCACAAAGCTGGGAATATTTTCAATATGGGTCCAGCACATGACTTTAATTCTATTGTCTGAAGGACAGTACTGCTAAATTTGGAAAGACTTGTCACAGGATTGGCCAAAGGATGATGAATTTTTCAATCTTGACAACTCTCAAGGACCATATACTTAGACAAGGTTGGACTGCAAACCACTTTGGTAGAAATGGTACCCACACTCACCAAATCATGCATCCTTGAGCCATTGAAATATTATCATTTCATCATTATCATTATTCTTTATTATAGGATTAGATCAGTACCCACACATATAACTTATTTTTTTTAGATATTGACTAGAAGACGGCCATGGCAAAATTCATGGCTTATAGAAATTTTCTAATTTACTATCAAAATACTACTAAATGGGAATTTTACAGTGCCTAACCTATAGTAAGTACTTAATACATTTGTTGTTTTTTTAAGAATATAGAGGATATTGGCAGGTAAGAATGGGGGTTGTGGAAGGGAACAAGAGAGGAAGGGAGAATGGATGATACTATTCAATTTGATTTTTAGTGCTATCTTACTGTCTTCAATGGATTCACATCCTCTTCTTTCATAAGAAGTATGAGAAATAAACACTGGGCCTAGTTGAATATACAAACTTGTCTCTGCACTTGTTTGTTAATCTCTTAAGTCATAAAAAAAGTAGACATGATTTGGGGAAACAAACAAACCAACTATTCTCTATCTTCTTATCTAGCAAAGATTACTAAAGACTGATGCTGGTATACATGCCTGTGCTAACAAAGTAGGTTTCCCCTTTTTAGATTGCTTATAGTTCTCCTTTTTTGTTGTTGCTGTTGAAAGTCCTTCTATTTGAGTATTTAACTCATTCCTTAAATAGGAAGTGTGACAAAAGATGAAAGATTTAACAGAAACCATAGAGTAGCTAGCTCTACCCTAAGGGGAATCGAGTTTTTTTTTTTTTTTTTTTTTTTTTTCTGGTATTCTATGAATGAACTTGGATGGGTAAAAATACATCTTTTCCCCTTGAATTTCTAATTGAAAATAAATATTTAATGATAATTATGATAATATCAATAGTAATAATGATATTGAGTTAACATTTATATAGCATTTATTATGTGCTAGACATTGTGTAAGAATTTTACTATTATTTCATTTCCTCTTCACAACAATAGGTGCTATTATTAATCTCCAATTCTTTTAGCAAATCCTGGGTTCAGATCCTGCCCAGATTTGTACTAGCTATGTGATACATGCAAATTATTTCACCTTTGGTTGCCCCAATTTCCTCATCTATAAAATAAGGATAGTAATACCTATTTTCTAGATTTATTGTGAGAACAAAATGAGATTAGATTTGTAAAGCACTTGACAAACCTTAAAGTGCTAAAATGTTAGCTATTTCGAATAGGGGAAGATACAACAGAAAAGTTGGGAAATGGGAGGGTCCTTCCCTCTACCCATACCATACCCCACTCCTTTCATCCAGTGCCATTTCTAGTCCTCGTGATCATCTTGTCCCTGGACTCAGAGGACTCTGGAGGAAAAGGTGAGGCAGGGGACCTTGCACAGCTCCCCCTCACTCAAATCCAATTCACTTGCATGTCATGGCATCCCCTCCCTAATGTCATGAAGGATAAACAGCAACAACCCCATTCCTTACGGTTAATGCTTCTCATGATATGGAGATTCTAAGTAAGGACTCACCCATTCTAGTAGGTCTTGGTGAGTGCAAAACTAAGACATGAGGGGAAACCAGTGGATCTATCCCACTGAGGCTAGAGAATTACAGCTGAAAGAAAAGTTGGAATAGATATGCTTTGAGATCCCTTCCAAATCTGAAATTCTAGAAATTTCAGCCATTGCAACCAGGGTCTTCCTATCTGGGAAAGGTTTCTCTCCTTTCCATTTTTCTCCTTTCTTTCTTCCTTTTCCCCTTTTTCTCTTCCCTTCTCTTTCTCTCTTTCTCTCCTTTTTCTCTCTCTTTCTCTCTTTTTTCTCTCTTTCTTTTCCCCTTCTTTTCTTTTTCTCTTTTTTTGTTCCTTCCTTCCTTTCTTTGTTGCTTGCTTTCTCTTTTCTTCCACTCTTTTCTTCCATTTCCTTCTTGCCTCTCTTTATCTTTTACTCCCTCTCCTTCCTTTTCCTTCTCTCTCCTTGTCCCTTCCCCTTCCACTCTTCCTCTCACATCTTCATCATGTAACAACTTTCTAGTCTGACTGTGCCCAGGTATGTCTGGGGGAAGTGGAATTGTGGTAGTGAGAGTAAATCCAATGGAAAAAGATGGGGAAAGACTTACATCAAAGATGCATGGGTTACAATCACAGATTTAGAACCAGAGAAGACCCCAGAAGCCATTTAGTTTGATCCCTTCTGAAAAAACCAAGGTCTACAGACATTATAATTTACCCAATTTTATACATATAATGAATAGCAATGCAGTGATTTGCACACAGGTCCCTGATTCTAAACCCTAAGTTTATTCCACTAGGTGAATCCTGCAGCCTATTGTCTGATCACAGAAGTGACTCATTCATTCTTTCTTTCTTCTCCTTCTCCTCCTCCCTCTCCCTCTCCTCCTCCTTCTTCTTCTTCCTCTTTCACCTCCTGCTCCTGCTCTTCTCCTCTTCCTCCTCTTCCCCCTCTTCAGGGCTTTGTTAGAAACACAGGTTTCAAATGAGATAAAAAACAAACCCAAAGGAGGTAGCAATTTAGCTGGAAACTGCAATATTCTACATACATTTTCTTCACAGTGTGAACCGAATAAACATCTCTGTCTCTGCATTGCATGGAGAAGCACTCATCTCATTTGCAGCCATGGAATGAATAGTCACCATATTTAAAAGAACAAACACAAATTTCCCAGGATGTACTTTTTAATGTACTATGGTCAGTGCTTAGACTAAATTTCTGAGTTGGCTATTTGGTATTTTTCTAAGAGCCACATGGAATTCTCATTGTCTTCATTATAGTTTTTTCTCAGTCAAATTCCCATGACTTCAAAGAAACTAATGGCATGAAAATACCCTCTTCTCCATGGGAGAAAACCACAGTGGAGAAAGCTTGCGCTTTAACTTGCTTTGGTTCTGGATGCCTCCTTGGAATCATACCCAAGATGTTCTTTGGGGCAAGGCCTGAGTTACCTCACAATGAGTCCAGAGGCCCTAGAATATGAAATTCTGGATTTGCATTCCTGGATTCAAATATTACATCTCTCATCTACTCAAAAGGCTCTTGTGAGGATCAAATGGGATAATATATGGAAGCCTTCAGAAGACCTTAAGTTGCTGTCTACAGGTTAGCTATTATTGCCATTATAATTATTATTATCATCCCTATGACATCAGATAAATTATTTAAACTCTGGGTCTCAATTTCCTCATCTGTAAACAAACAAACAAACAGTGGAATATGGATCTTTAAGATCCTTGCTAGCTCTTAATTATATGATCCTGTGAGATGATGTTGAATTAGGCTCAGTGGAGATTTTTTTTTTTATTCAGGGGTGGGATAGAGGATAGAGAAAGTTGGAGTCATATAATCACACATCTAACATATAAGTAAGTGTACATCATGAGACAGTGTTGGTTTAAAAGAATTTGTATTCCACAAAATATCTCTGCCTGACAACCACAAAAGTCCAAGGCTCAGCTTTAGATTGATTGTACCAACATGATTGGAATAAACCAAAAATGTCTCATTGTCTTACACTGAACCCCAATCCCACCTCCACCCCCATCCTTGTCCCCACCCCCATCCACCCAATTCAGTGACTGCTGGATTATACTTTTTGCAGCTAGATTTGTTTTCCTGACATGGAGAGGGGACATGCAGTCTCTTGCCAAAAGGGATTTGTCCTTTTTATCTAGTCAGAAGAGTGTCTTTTTTTTTTTTTTTTTTTGCAATTTGCATTTTTGAATTGCTTAGCTGCCCAAGCATGCTTTATGCATGCTGCTTGAAATGTGTCACCCAGTCACGTGACTGCTGTACTCAAGCTGATGTTGGACTTTCTCCAACAAATATGGATTATGTTAAAGTCGGTTCTGAATTGACGAGGATATGTTAATAACTCCCAGATGGGCATCCCTGTGCTCTCCAGCAGGGAAATGTGAGCAGTGGAGGGCAGGATCTAGTATTTGGCAGGTCTATCATTCCGTCATTAAAGGCCACATTATTACTTACAACCGTGCTTGCATGACAATGGTTGGGATAAGCCCAGTTTCACAGTAATGAACACTCAGAATTGGCTTTTAGGTAGATTTTTTTTTTTCCTAGCCTGCAGAAGACATCTCATTGAAGTGGAGGAGGAAGGTCTTCATCTCCTGAAATTAGATTAGGATAATTATGCAACATACAGGACAGGCTGCCTTCCTGGAGAGACATAAGAAACAGAAGAAGAATAGACTGTGCTCAATGAAATCTCACCCAAAGGTGGGCTCATTCAATGTTTGCAACAGCTTGTTACTCTGTCGGTTTGTCTCTGACTTCTATTATACTTGATTTCAAATTGGTGATCAAAGCAAATTCCAGCTGGAACAAATACCTCAAAATTGCCCCAAATTTTCCTTAGATTTTTTTTTTTTTTTTGGAGAAATATTTTCTTCATGTCTTATGCTTAAACTACCAACCAGGTTGGTCATGAAGAAGTTAAAAATGCTTCTACAGTGGTTGTTTTGGACAGAGAAATGTTGAGTCCCTGGTAAAAAGCACTGATCTGAACCATCCCCTACTGAATACAGGGGTTAGCTCAGTGGCCATGTTGTATTGACTGTATGAACAATCTAATGGATTTTTTCAATTGACAAAACAGTTCACTGAAGCTCCTTGAGAATAAGGACTATCTATTTTTATTAACCTCTCTGTTTATCTCAGTGTATTTAACTATTTGCTTGGGGTGGTAGGGATGGTAATTGGATCCCAACCAGTGAGTTCATTGGTAAAGAGATCTCTTAGGTTGGGATTTCCCTCTTCTGGTGTCTGTAACTTTTCTTCATTGAATTGTGTAGGGTGAATGGAGAGGTCAAGTGACTAATCTAAGATCACACAGCAAGTATGTGTTAAAGACAGGACTTGAACCTAGTATCTTACAGACTGATCTACCCACTGTGCCAGATTAACTTTTATTTTTAAAAAATCTTGTTTAAAAAAAAAGGTTTCATATTAAAAGGTGTGCTCATATATTGTTAATGTTCTCCTAAATGTTACAAATAAATATATTGCTAAAAGTGAAAGGGATTCAGACTCCAGGAATTTTTTTGATTTACTAGGAGACCGCTGCTCTTTGAGGACACTCATAAGGAAGATCTTAGTCAAAGTCTGACCCCTTGCTCACAAACTATTTGTAGGCAAATCACTGAGCTCCCAGTGTCCCCAACAAATGTCTTAGATCAAGGTAGAAGTAGGTGTCTGCATTTTGGCAGCACACAATTACAACTGCTTTCTTCAAAGGCAACAGTAGTTTCTTAACTGCCAAATCAAATCACCTTTTCTCAGTCCTCATCATTTGGATTTTTAAAACATTTCTTTGGCACTTGACACCGCTAACCTTCTTCTCCTGAAATTCTTTCTTGTCTGACTGTTTTTTTTTAAATCAGATCACTCTGTCTTTGTCTCTACCTCTCTGTCTCTCTCTCTGTCTCTCTCTCTGTCTCTCTGTCTCTCTCTGTCTCTCTCTGTCTCTCTGTCTCTCTGTCTCTCTCTCTCTCTCTGTGTGTATGTGTCTCTATCTCTGTCTGTCTGTCTGTCCCTCCACTCTAATATATTTGTCATATATTAACAAAAGCAATTTCCCCAAGGCATATTTCTTCATGCCACTGTCCCTATTTGGTAAATACTAGTGGCTCCCTATTCCTTTTAGACGCAAATATAAACAAGCAAAAAAGCCTTCTAATGAGCTTTCAATCTCTTCATAGCCTGACCTTTGTCGTTTTATTATATGTGTAATCCTCTATGTATCTTAGAGTCCTTTCAAATTGACTTGTGGTTCCTCAAACATCACATTTCACATTTCATCCCCACACTTTTGTATTCACTATTCCCCATATCTGAAATGAGCTTCATCACCTAGACCTCTTGGAACCCCTGGTTTCCTTCCAAATTAATCACAAGCCCTATTCATGACATGAAATCTTTACTGCTCCTAGTTCCTTATAACCCCCTATTTCCTTTCAATTCCAATCCCCCACTCCCACATAACACATAGTAGATGCTTAAAATAAATATGCTTTAAAAACTGATGAAATGCATTGTATTTTCCTCACTAAAAATTCCCTATGCTGATAAACTCCCAAGTTTGGACCATCAACAACAACAACAAAAGAGAAAGGCAACTTTATGTTTCCAGTTCTCAGCAAGCTACAAAGATACAGTGAAAAAATGTTTTTCTTTCTATTCTGATACTATTTATGCAATTTGGCGCATGTCCCTTCTCTTGTCTGATCTTCAGTTCCCTAATCTATTGGAGAAGATAATGGCAGAGGTCTCTTCTAAATCAAACAGTAAGAAAGCTCTGGAATCAGTCTTGGATTCAAAACCTATCCTGTGATATTCCCCATTTGTCCAATCTTGGGCAGAATATGTAACTTCCTTGGAACACAATTTCTTCATCTATAGAATAAAGAGCATTTTGAACCAGAATAGGCTCTGAGGTACTTTCAAACTCTATGACATATGTGAGGATATTTATAAATAATATATTGGAAAATATTTTTAAATTGACAAAAAGATTACATAGGGGCTATCTCTTTAGGTCAGCTTTAAAATAACAACAAAATTTTTCACATTAGACCATGACAGAGACCTTTCCAAATTTACCTTGTTTATTTAAAATAAAGGGTTATTAAAAGAAGCTTGCTGGTATATCTTAGAGGTCTTCAAAAAAGAGAGAACCTTTGTAGTAACCTGGAAGTAAACCATTTGAGGCTTTCTATCTAGAATCTATATAGTTTCAATGAATTTATATACATCTCTGGACATAGATAATTTACACACAACTAAGAAAACTGTGGTATCTACATTCCTTCATTAAATATTTACCAAGTATCCACTGTGTGCCTGGCATTAAACTAGGTACTTACAATAAGAGACTAAGAAAGCCCTACATGGGATTCAAATCTCCCAGCCCAAAATTATGAGGCTCCAATTCTAGTACTTGAGCTGTAGTAAAGTGAGGCTCTTTCCCAAGAGAAACATCCATTCTCTGTTGACTCTGGATATTCCCTAAATCTTCTGCATTTACTTTTGTTCTTATACTATACTATTAATGGAACTCCAGTAATGAATTTCTGTTGTTAAAGGGCTGTGGGAGTTTGCAGGTACCATCGAATTAGAAGCTACTGTTTTTAAATGGCCATTAAGTTTAAACATTCTGAGCTATTGCAATGCCCCAATCAATTAGCTGAAGATTATCAGTGGTTCGTCATTGTCATTAGGTATTAATTAGGCAGCTATAATATTCTAGGCACTCTACAAAAACCACAGAAGCAGCAGGCCCTGGCCTTTGGGAGCTTATGCTTCTAGGAGTGGGGATTCTTGGTTTTGCTATAAATGTTATCATTATTAATGGACATCAGGGGATGATCATTTGGCATGTTGGAAGAGTTGACCGTTGTTAATTATGGTCTTGCTTTCATGCTGTGTTTCTGGGAGAAAGAATAGGTGCACATAGTGGAGATGAGTCTTCTTCAAGACTCCAAAATTGTTCAGAGATTGAGCCAGCACTACATACTATCTGTGTCTCTGAATCCTGCTTTATAAATCCAGTTCTTCATGGTAGAACATTCTCAGAGACAGTGATACAAGTTCCTGAAACTAGAATAGTCTGCAAGAAGGCCTCAGAAGGTCTTTGAATGACTAATTCCAGAGCTAAAGCTCAATGGTTATTTTTTTTCATCTTGCCATCTGAGACATTGCCATCTCAAAATGGCGCTCAATGTCCTTGATTTGTAAGAAGAGTCTTCTAAGAGCAATTGGATGTAATGTGGGCATTTTAATATTGTGACTCTTAATGCTACATAAAACCTTTGTTTCCTACAGGTTTATTGAGCTGGTGTATTAGATTTCCTGCTGTATGAGCAGGAAGATTATGGTGGCTTAGGTCTAAGTATACTTTGGGGAAGCATTTTGTATTTTCTCTATAAATAGTCTTTCTAAAACAACACAATTGTGTAACTATTAATGTTTATATTGCATTATACATCTTCTGAAGTTTACTATGCAGAATGTACAGGGTGGAAAGCAGAGGAAATGTTTTTGTCTATGAAACATTGTAAGAATTGTCATTATTGAAGAGCTACTAAAGAATCCATTTTATTTATGCCTTCATCAGTGGGATTTCCATGCCCTGCTGGAATGTTGCCATGCTTATGTGCATCTAATGGAGAAAACATATATGTTATGCATTGGTGTTTAGTCTTCCCTAGAAGCAAGACACTGGTTCTTTAATGGAGAAAATAAATTTTGGAGATTTCTGAATGTGTGGAAAATTTGAGAAGAGTTTGTTCTGAGTATGTATTTTACAAATGAGAAGTTTGATTAAGAGGATTACTCACCAGAACACATATCAGAGCTTATTTTTGGTCCCCAAATAATTTCTCAGCCTTAATGAAACCAATAAAATGAATCATTAGTTTTCTTACTAAATATACATTTTTAAAATAGTAAAAGCAAGATTCTGTAGATGAAGGTAAAAGCAAGGTGGACCCCTCATAAAAAGGCACTGACTTCCAATGAGGCTACAATTCAGTGTGTGTGTGTGTGTGTGTGTGTGTGTGTGTGTGTGTGTGTGTATGTGTGTCTGAGAGAAAGAGAGAGAGAGAGAGAGAGAGAGAGAGAGAGAGAGAGAGAGAGAGAGAGAGAGAGAGAGAGAGAGAGAGAGAGAGATGGAGCCTGTGTTGAAGTTGTATTTCTTTGTGTGAGTAATTTAATGAGCAATTTCTTTAGAATTTATAAGGAAAAGCCACAGACCTAGCACTATGAGCCCCCCAGAGCCACTTATTCTTCCATCCATGAATAGCCAGTTTCATTACATTCAAAAATATAACATGAGTGAAACAAATGGTGAGGGCCGCTCCCTCCAATGAAATGAAAGATTATCTTTTCCAAACAGCAGAAATTAGATGTATCGGGCCTACCTCGGAATCACTCCCGGCTCCAGACCTAGAACATGACGTATGGGTAATCTGCAATTTGCTAGGGGCATTGTTAGCATGCTTTGCCTCCAGGGTAGGATTTTAACCAGGCCTCCAGCAGATGTGTGCTCAGCTCTACAGACACATTAGATATACAGAACACCCCTGCTATTACCCTGGTGAAACCCGTGCCAAAGCCCCTGGTGACACAGAGGAGGTATTAGGTCAGATGAGTTACATTAAGTGGCAAGTGATAAATTCAAGATGACAATCCAAAACAGCAGTGTTTCTTCTGGTAATTAATTCCAGGGGTGCCTAAGGCAGCGCTTAGTTGCCACGACTAGTGTGGCCAATGCTGAGCGGCTAATGAGGAAACATTACAGTGAGGATTAGGGGCCTGTACATTCTGGCAGGCTGAGGTCACTATGATTAGGAAATATTAACACAGACTTACTATGATAAACTAAATACGCCCAGGAAACTTAATTTTTATTTTATTAATGTAAAAACTGTCGAATAGTTTACGATGTGGGGATGCTGGGAATGGGATTGAGGAGAGGGGTGAGGCCTTGGAGCCTGGGTCTGAGGCAAGGCTGTGGAGACCTTAGCCTCCGTCCTGTCTGCTCTTACAATCATCAGCAGAGTATGTGGTGGATAAAGTTTTTCAGATTGTTTTCCCTTACCCCAGAGTGATTTCATAAAGTATTCTCATTATACAGATCATCCTCCTTTGCTCATCAACTTCATGAATGGATTGGCATGGTCAGGGGATCACAAACATAGAGATGGAAGGACTATTCAACCTTTTTGTTTTACAGGGCAGGAAAAATGAGATCCTTAGGCCAAATGATTGAGCTAAGATCAGTAGGCCAAGTACAGTGCCAAGATACGAACTTTGATGCAAATTCAATTGTTTTTCCCTTGTTTTTTACTATGCTTCTGACTGTCCAGTCCACAGCACAGTTTTTGTGTGTGTGAGCATAACTTTTATCACCAATTTTCTTTATTTCTTACCCCAATTTTTAATTTAGATTAATATCTTTTGTTTTGAGATCCTTAAGTCAAATGATTGACCCAAGATCAGTAGGTCAAGTACAGTGACAAGATTCACACTTAAAAAAAAAATTTTTTTTGCTGAAATAATTGGGGTTAAGTGACTTGCCCAACTCTATCAACAATGTATTTGTAGGACTGCCTTCTTTTAACCTAAAAATTCTCAGAATTGCTTTATTTTTTTAACATTTTGACATTTTTGCCTATTTGCTGAATGTGAACCAAAACCTCAGAGTTATTTTGATTTGCATTTCTCTTATTAATGGTATTGTCTTTGATTGCACATGATTGTTAGTTATTTGCAATGATTCTTTTGAGAACTGGTGGTCAGCACATGCTGTTGGTCTTGTTATTTTCCTATATTTTCTTGGATATCAGACCTCTTTCAAAGATATTTGAGTAAAATTTTTTATTTAAATTAATAGCTTCTTTCTTGTCCTAGTAAGTCTTATTTCTTAAAAAACCTATGAGCTTAAAACACTTATTTTTATCTTATTGAATTTTAAGGTCTTTCATTGCATCTAGGACTATTGCCAGTCATCCTAATCTATTCTTGCCACTGGACTCAGATGACTCACTCTGGAGGAGAGAGTGAGACTTATGTCTTTACAAAAGTCTACCTCACTTAAATTCAATTCACCTTCAAGTCAAGACGTCACCCTTCTGATGTCCCTTGTCCCCTTCAAGAATGAAGGATGAACAGCAACTCATGTTACTCTTAGCATGGATTCCAATCTCTGGCTCCTGAGCTACTGATCTCTCACTGAGCAGGCTATGTCAAGAAGACTGGTATTTCTACTTATTACTATTCTATGTTCTTCTCAGAAAGATATATAGACATATTTAAATACTGTCTTCTACAAACATCTGAGAAAATCTGCCTAAAACATTATATGTACTTGGTATCCTGACTCATTACTTGAAGTAAGAAGCTTAATAAGTGCAGATTATGTGTAGAAAGACAGTCCCTGCTTTCAAGAAACTCAACATGCAAACAGCTATGTATAAATAAGTTTTATACTTCATATATTGGAAATAATCAACAGAAGAAAGACACTAAAAGTATAACTTATAACATTCCTGGTAAATAAATGTTCTATTGGTACACAAGAATACATATGAAGAATGGTAAACATTTTATTTTATATATTCTACCAGCTAAGTGGTAGAGTGCTGGTCTTGAATTCAGGAGAGTTCAAATCTAGCTTTAGATACTTATAGTTGTATGACTCTTGGCAAATGACTTAATCCTGTTTTCTCATCTTCAAAATGAACGGGAAGGAAATGGCAAATAACTCCAATATAGTTGCCAAGAAAACCCCAAATGGTGTCAGAAAGAGTAAGACAAAACCAAATCAACTAAACAAGAAAAGCATTTATATAGCACTTGAAGGCTTTATATATCATATTATATGATATCAAATTAGAAAAATCATGAGATCATTGCTAGAGGGCTGGAAGGGACCTCAGAAACCATTTACTCCAATCCCTTCATTTTATGGATAAGAAACTGAAAGCCAGGAAGGTTAAGTAATTTTCCCTGTCACAAAAGCAAGTCAGAGGTCAGATTTGAATTCAACTATTCTGAACCAATCCTCACCCTATTTTACTTGTCCCCTCTGTTTCTTATGAATAAGACTGCTTTCTTTTGTTAAAAAAAAATCCTCCCAATTACATGTAAAAACAACTTTCAACATTCATTTAGTAAAATTTTTGACCTCCGAATTTCTCTCTCCCTCCCTCCTCTTTCCCTTCATTGAAAAGGCAGGCAATTTGACATACATAATCTATGTATGTACAGTCTTGTAAAACATATTTCCATATTAGTTATCTTGAGAAAGAAAACAAACAAAAATCCTAAAAAAAAAAAAAAAAACCAAAAACCCAAAGAAACTTAAAAAAAGAAAAGGTATGTTTTGATCTGCATTTAGAATTCATCAGTTCTTTCTGTGAAGATGAATAACATTTTTCATCATAAATCCTAACTCATTCACACTTGATCATTATACAATATTGCTATTTTTGTGCACAATATTCTTCTGGTTCTGCTGACAACTTTGTATCAGTTCATGTTAAGTCTTTTTAGGTTTTCTAAGAGCATTCTACTTATCATTTCTTATAGCACATAGTCTTATACTACAATTTGCTCATCCATTCCCTAATTGATGGGCATCCCTTCATTTTCTAATTATTTGCTACCACTAAAAGAAATAATATAAATATTTTTGTACATCTAGGTCCTTTTAGTTTTTGTTTCTTATCTCTTTAGTATACAAACCTAATAATGGTTTTATGGCAGCTTGGGCATAGTTTCAAATTGCTCTACAGAATGGTTTAATCAGTTCACAACTCCACCAAGACATGTAGTGTTTCAATTTTCCCCATAAATTCTCCAACCTTTGCCATTCTGTCATATTAACTAATCTGATAAGTATGGATAGTACTTCAGAATTGTTTTCATTTTCATTTTATATGGTTATAGATAGCTTTGATTACTTATCATCATAAAATTCATATCCTTTGATTATTTTTCAGTTGGGGAATATTTCTTTTATTATAAATTGACTTGTTCTTTCTATATAGTTGAGGAATAAGACTTTATCAGAGATACTTGCTGTAAATTTTTTGTTACAGTTATGATTACTCTTTGTGTATTTCTCTTCATCCTACTTTCTCCATTTATCCTACTTTCTCTTTTCATCCTGTCCATTCTCAAAAGTGCTTTGCTTCTACTACTTCTTGCAATCTGTTCTCCCTTCAATCAGCTCCTTATTCTCTTATCCCCTTCCTCTCCTCCTTTCCTGTAGTTAGATAATTTTTTCTCAGCTGAGTACATATTTTATATGCTCTTTGAGACAATTCCTGTGAGCACAAGATTAAAGTGCTCCCTACTACCCACCCTATCCTCCCCTCTACTGTGAAAGCTCTTTCATGCCTCTTTGATGTGAGATAATTCACTCCATTTTACCTCTCTCTCCCTTTTCCTTCTCCAAGTGCATTCTTTTTTTTAACCCCTTAATTTTGTTGTTTAGCTATGATCCCATTATATTCAACTTAGACCTATGCCCACTGTCTAACTATATTACTTCTAACTGCCCTACAGTTCTTAGGAATTCCAAGTATCATCTTCCTAGGTGGGGACATAAACAGTTTAACTTTATTAAATTCTTCACGATTTCTTTTTCCTGTTTATTTTTTATGCTTCTATTAAGTCTTGTAGTTAAAAAATCAAATTTTGTATTCAGTTCTGGTCTTTTCTTCAGTAATGCTCGAAAGTTCTTTGTTTCATTAAATGTTTATTTTTCAGATGATTCAAACCAGTTCCAATTGTTCAGAAATGAAGAGAATCGGCTACACCCAGAGAGAGAACTATGGAAAATGAGTGTGGATCCAAACATAGCATTTCCACTTTTTCTGTTATTGCTTGCTTGCATTTTTGTTTTCCTTCTCAGATTTTTTTAACCTTCTTTCTAGATCCAATTTCTCTTATACAGCAAGATAACTGTATAAATATGTATATAGATATATATATTGTCTTTAACATATACTTTAACATATTTAACATGTATTGTACTACTTGCCATCTAGGGGAGGTGGTGGAGGGAAGGAGGGGAACAGAAGGTTTTGCAAGGGTCAATGTTGAAAAATTGCGTATGCATATGTTTTGTAAATAAAAAGCTATAATAATAATTAAAAATAATAACTTGAAAAAATGTCCATTTTTTCTTAAAAGTATTATGCTCAGTTTTGATAGATATCTAAGTTGTAATCCTAAATCCTTTGACCTCTTGAATATCATATTCTAAACCTTTGAATCCTTCAATGTAGAAGCTACTAAACCTGTATTATCCTTACTGGTTCTACAATATTTGAATTTTTTCTTTCTGGATGCTTGCAATACTTTCTCCTTAATCTGGGAGTTCTGGAATTTGTCTATAATATTCTTGGAAAATTCTGTTTGGGGATCTCTTTTAGGAGGTGATCAGGGAAATTTTTTCTTCCATTTCTATTTTATCTGCTAGTTCTAGAATATCAGAACAGTTTTCCTTAATAATTTCTTGAAAGATGATGCTTAAGACCTTTTAAAAATCATGGCTTTTAGATAGTCCAATAATTCTTAAATTATCTCTTTCTCTCTATCTGCTTTCCAGGTCTGTTATTTTTACAATGAAGATAGTCCCCACATTTTTCCTAATTTTTATTCTTTTCATTTTTTTCCTTTTTAATGTTTCATGAAGCTATAGCTTCTACTTGCCTAGTTCTAATTTTTAAAGAATTAATTATTTCCTTTCTTGAGCTTTGTACTCCTTTTTCCATTTAGGCAATTCTACTCTTAAAAGTAATTTTTGTACTTCTTTTTCCATTTAGTCAATTTTAGTTTTTTAGGAGTTCTTCCCTTCAGTTAATTTTTGTGTTTCTTTTACAATTTGGTCTATTCTGTTTTTTAGGGTATTATTCACTCAGTTCTGTTTTATGCCTCCTTTACCAACCTGTTCATCCCTTTTTCATGATTTTCTTGCATCATTGTCATTTCTTTTCCCAATGTTTCATCTACCTCCTTTATTGGATTTTTAAAATCCTTTTTGAGCTCTTTTAGGAATAGTTTTTGTGCCTGAAGTCAACTCATATTCTTCTTTGAGGCTTTGAATATAATAGTTTTGACTTTGTTATCTTTGTGTTTTGATTTTTCCTGTCACTATCTTATCTAAGAAATAGGCTGAAAAAATGAGAAAAACAATAAAAAATCTGAGATCAGATTTTCTTTATTGTTTTCTCATTTTTTCAGCCAACTTCTTAACTTTTAGTTTTAGATTTAAGTTGGACTCTGCTCCCAAGATGAAGGAGGCACTGTCCCAAACTTAAGCTTTTCTGTGCAGCTGTTGTCAGAGATAATTCTGGAGATTTGTAACCTTCTTCCAAAGTGATATGATCTAAGAAGAGGCGTGTTTGCTACTCTCTTTGCCTCTGCTCTGGTCTGTGTGTAACCGCAAGCACTCTTTTCTACCTTGGAACTATGACTAGGATAACTGATTCTCCTGTAGTCATAAACTTTGGTAAGGTCCTCTTTGCCCCAGAACTGTGACTCATACTGTGACCAAGTATGAAAAATGCAACTGAGTCCTTCACCCAGTGTCAGCAAGGGACCCCTGTAATTTTCTGAAAAAATTGTCTAACCCTCTTATTGTCTATGGACTGAGAGCTCCAGAAGCAGCTTCTGCAATCACTGACTAGATTATCCCCAAGTACTATTGCTGTTGCTCTGCGGCATGGTTTTTACTGCTATAATCTGTGCTGGGACTGTGTTTGACTTTCACTGGTGCAGCAGATTTTTCCTTCTAACCTTCTGAGTTCTCTTAGGCTGAAAAAATTGTCTTTTTGTCCCCTGGTTTATTTATGGGATCTGCTGCTTCAAAAATTTTGTTTTGACAAGTGATTTAAAATTGTTTGGAGGAGAATTTGGAAGAGCTCAGGGCAGTCTCTACCTTTTATCCACTATTTTGATTCTGTCCTCAAAAAATTATTTTCTAATGATTTAGGCTTTAGTGTTTGATTTCCCACATTCATCACCTTCTGAAGAAAAAAAATTTCATTGTGAGTTAAAGCATATAATCTAGAAGACCATTAGCAGGATCTCTTTGGGGTTGTTAGATTTCTACCAAATGTTCCTTACATTTTTATCTTTATTTTCTAACTTTATCTCTTAAGCAGTAAAAAAAATTTCAGAGGAATTAAGGAAATGATAAGCACGTTGTACTATTTATTTTTTTTTAAAAGAATGATATTGATTTTACACTAGTAACCAAGAAGTTCAGTAAGTCTCAACATCTAAAAGAGTAAAAATGATGGAGAACACTCATTCTTTATCTCAGCTGAGAAAAGAACTTGTCTTATTGGGGGGGTGTCCTAAAAATCACTCATTTTAATCAAAACAGGGATTTTAAAACCATTTGTAAGTAAATGCATTCATCTCTTGTTGCTATTATACCTGACAAAGAAGCTCAGAAAGGAAAACAAAAAGTGATCTGGAAACCTATAACCACCAGTTTTTCTAATGTAATGTTTTAAGAGAGAAAAAGTACCAGAGCCATGCTCCATGATTTCATCTGGATGGTGGCATATGAACACAGGAAGCCCTTAGTTCAGAACCCACCTTAGACCTTTTCTAGCTGTGCGGCCCTGGCAATTTATTTTCCTGCTTGTCTCAGTTTATTCATTTGTAAAAATAATATGTGATAAAATGAAAGAATATTTATTAAATATTTTGCAAATCTTAAAGGTTTATATAAATGCTAGATATTCTTTTCATTTTCAGTGGTAGTAGTAAGTACTAGGAGCAGTATTAGTAAATACTAGTAGTAGTAATGGTAGTAGTAGTAGTAGTAGTAGTAGTAGTAGTAGTAGTAGTAGTAGTAGTAGCAGTATCTCAAATGAATTTGGCAAACTCTACTTAAATGAAAAATGTGTGATGAGTAGGAATCCCCAGTTTTCTCAACCATAAAATGACAGGGTTGGATTATAGCATGCTTTCCAACTCAAAAATTGTGATTTTTCTATTTTAAATATGAGATGTTTAAACACACAATTCATTTAACCTATCCCTTGATAAATAATTTTTAAAAACAACCAAGTCATTGTGAACTTTTTCTGCATAATTATCTATAAATGTGGCATGTCCTTATATCTCCTTATTTCTCTATTTTTAAACAGGAGAGGATTTTGATTATCTTCATCTAGGAGACAAACCTTTACAGATGCTTCTCTGTGGGAAGGACAACATTGAACAACATCATGGATTCCTAGGAAGTCACAGATCAAAGATAAAGCAGGCTGAGCTGTCATGCCATTGTTATTTGAAAGTCCTTCCCTTGTTTTCCCTTCCCTGATGATTCTTTTTCTTCAAAGAATCTTATCATTTCTCTTGCTAATAATCTAAAATAGTCCCATTTCCTGCCAGGATTATTGCAACCATCTAAAAAGGGAATTCTGAATTCCTTCTCCCCTTTCTCTAGCCCTCTTTTCCCACTTCCACCCATCCTACACACAAGTGTTAAATTCATTTTTTTGGCTGCTTATTATTTAACCATTCACCTATTACCCGGGTTGGTGGTGGGAGTAGTAGGGTTGCCAGGGAAGGGAGGACTTCTGGAGGCTTCAGCAAGAACAGGTATCACAGGGGATCTTCCCCTTCCCTTTGTCCTCATCCCTGGCTAGTTCCCAACAGGTGATGGAATCCATACTCTCCTCCCATCCCCAAATTTATGTAGGGAATATCCTGTTTCACTCTTATCCTCAGGCTCATTCTCCATCAGGCCCTTCCAGACTACATGGATGTTCAGAGCATTTGGACACAAACGATGTTAACTTTAATCCTTCTGAGGAAGTTTTGTACCACTCTACCACAGCTGCTTATTTATACACCTTCTATCTCTTGCAAGCCTCACCATCTTTCACATTCACTGACCTCCAGGTCGTCCCATTAGCTGTGTAGCTGAACTCTCTTACGCAGAATGTTATTTCCCCTCAGTAAAATGTGAGCTGTTTGAAGGCATTCTTGCTTTTATCTTTGAATCCCTAGTGTTTAGCACATAGTAAACATTTAATAAATGTTCTTCATCCACTCATTAATCTATTCTTTCATCGTTCTTTCATTTCCCAAATTTCAGTGTGAGAATCATAGGTAAATAGTAAGAGATATATTTATTTGCCTCTCATTTGAAAGGATCATTTTTCCCCCTTTCTCTCCATTTAGATGAGTTAGCTTTCATTGCTGACCTACTTAAGCGGAGGATTATGGCACCCATGGAACAATTATAGGAAAATGATCACCTATCTTTTCATTTTTTAAAGGCTTGTTCTCTTGTCAATATAGATCTGTAACTCTCATTAACAATGATGGGAGCCATACAACTTCAATGACTGTAAAAATATATCTCTTCCCTCCCAAACCCTTCCCTCCAATTCTCAATAAAACAGAAAAATTAGAGATGGGAATTGAATGGGGAATATTTCTGCAACCAAATTTTAGTTATTCTATTACAGTAAGTGTAGTTCTATGACTGTATGGGAATTTTTGTAGTCATCTAGTTGACTCCTGAAACCTTTATAGCTGCTATATACTGGGATTATATGATTTTTAAATAGCTGCTCAAATAACTTGAGTAAGGATGTCCTTTGTCACTGTAACTTTTTCTCCCTCACTGTCTTTTTCTAGGTACTTGATGAACCTCAATACAAGCCAACATTTTTAAGCCAGATGCCAAATGCCAGAATCAAGTTGTGACAGATTTACATGGTCCCGCTACAAAAGACCCCAGGGATCTGTTTGCAAACACAAAACCCACCCACCTATGGTTGTGTGCTACATGAGCAGGAAGCTTTTCACATTAAATAACAATAGTGTGTGTCTATATATGCACGTATTCATATGGATGTGTACATAATAGACAACACTTAGGAAAGACATCATTTTTTCCTAGATACCTGACTTCTCCTCCATATAATCTATTTAACATTCATATAAATCATAAAAATTGATAAAAATGTTGGCCATGGTCACAAGACATACATACATACATACCCATGTATATACACACATGAAATGTAGCTCTATAATTACATAGACACATGCATGAATTGTATGAACACAAATATAAGCAAACACGCACATGACATTGCATGTGTACCTATATAAAATGTATTCTGTGTATAATCTATGCATATGTGTCTATTGTGTTCATATATTGTATTTACATATATGGATTGTTTCTTTCTGCAGATACCTTCTTTTTAGATACTTTACATATCCAAAAAATGGCTCATATATATCTATCCATTTCTTGACGCTTTCTTAAGGAGATGGAAATTTAAAGGCACTTTGGGGAAGGGCTGTTGACAGGAGAAGAGTGTACCTTAGGAAACCTTTTTATTTTCCATCTTGGGTTAGGATTGTTAAAACCATAAAAAGATATGTATTGTTCTCACATTCCATTCACTTTTCCACTAGCTGCTCTCTGCCTTTGCATATATCAGGCTTGGAATTCTCAGGGAGAGAAGGAGGCTGGTGAGCATATAAACACTGAGAAATGACAGGTTTTTTGCAGCCGTCGGAAACTGGGGAATATATAATTACATCATTGTCTCTCATTCTGTTCCCACGTGGATCTTTGCTTAAATGTCATTTTCCAACTGCAGGTTCTCACTCTTCCCTTTCCCCGGAAACCTTATTCAACCCGCACTCAGACATCATGATAGCGGTTCCTCGTCGTGCCTTAGCCCGGAGCGTACCGTGGGCGCCACGGGGGAATTCATATTCAGGCATCACCGATCGTTGACCTGGCTATTGTTGTTTGTGATACTTACTGGTAAACTTTCTCAATCAATACAACATCAGCCTGCGTAGCTCCTGGGAACCGGAGGCTGAAACAACGCACTTAATCTTGAAGCCAGCCTGTGCTCCCTGCTCTGTTGCTAAAGTGGGTAGTTGGCCTATTTGATGCGGCATTATTGCTGCAGAGGTCAGATGTGAGCTGGCTTGGCAAGGGCTGATGAATGGCTCTCTGTGATGAAGCACCTCTTCCGTCCAACAAGAGACATTTAATAATGATAGACCATAACTGCGCACGCACAAAAACACCTTGTAGCTTGTTTCTGAGCCTTTTTAGTAGAAGATAGAGAAGGCTAGAAGCTATGAGGGGAGAGAGCTCTGAATGTTGATTTGGGTTTCAAAAAAAGAAAGGTGAAAAATAGAGAAAAAAAGTGTGAGAGTGTGTATATGACAGAGACACAGAGAGAGACAGAGACAGAGACAGAGAGAGCCATAGAGAGGGACAGAAAGACAGACATAGAGAGAGAGAGAGAGAGAGAGAGAGAGAGAGAGAGAGAGAGAGAGAGAGAGAATGAAAGAGACAGACAGACAGACAATGAGAGACAGAAAGAGATTTTAAAATGGTAAATAAAGTTTTCTGTTCCTTCACAAACAGAAGGTTAGCTGTTATGCACAATTGCTTTATTCTTAGCCTTTATTTCTCATCAATCCTATTCCTGGCCCCAGCATGCTTTGCAGCTTTCTTGTCAAAATGGGAAATAATTTTAATTTTATTAAAATGGACTATTAATAAAGTCTTTGTCATTTTAGAGGTAATCACTCAGAATGTGAAACATGGATTTCACTATGAAACATCCACAAACATTAAAGAGAAATAGATATCTAAAGAACCCGGAAACATAACAGGGAAAACTGCACCTGCAGTTGTTTGGCATATAGCTCTAAGGAGACTGACTGTGAAGGTTCTAAAAATGTAAGTCTTGCAAGTGGCTTTGATGCGTCATTTATCTAGTTATTTCCTGTTCCATCCGATAGCTTTCTTAGTGATCAGACAAAGAAAAAAATGAAAAATGCTTGGCATGACCCTAAATATTCTGTCTGTTATAAATGAAGGCAGGTCTCTGTATAAATAAATATACCATATTGTGTTGTCAAGAAAATAATCAAAATTGTAAGTATTCAGTTCTAGGCAGGATCTACGCATTTTAATTACTTCCATGACTTTGCTGTTATTTAATGGCAACATAAAGGTGGATATCTGGTTTTCTGTGTATTGGGAGGAGGTGTTACCCCACCAAGCATTTTGATTATACACATAGGAAAAGGAACAGAGATCAGAATTGGATACTCAATTGGGCAGAATAAATATTATAAAAGGAAGTGAAGATGGTTTTGATATAGTCTTCCTCTAGTCAGAGAAATTGTTGATATGATCTCTCCAGGTTCCTTATAGTTGTGTGATTTTACATTGTCCAATTTTTGCAGTCTTTGAGATCATGTAATCCAGGTGACCTGAGGCCCAAATAAATCATGGCCCTGGTGCTTCAGAATAGTTGTTCCCAAGAGTTTAGCTTGATTTCTAAATTATCCATGTAGTCTGTGAAAATGTTTGTGAAGCATGCAATAAGTTAAAAAAAGCATTGAGCTTGATATCAAAAGACTTGGATTCAAGTCCTGGTTTTGATGTTAACTAGTTATTAGGTGAGGGCTACTTGGTGGTGCAGTGCATAAAATGCTCAGGCTGGAGTCAAGAAGACCCAAATTCACATTTGACCTCAAACCCTTACTAGTTGTATAATCTTGAGCAACTCATTTATTCCTGTTTGCCTCAGTTTCCTCATCTGTAAAAAGAGCTGAAGAAGGAAATGGCAAACTATTTCTATTTCTTTGCCAAGAAAACCTCAAATAGGGTCACAAAGTTGGACATGACTAAAATAACTAAATAATAACAACAAAAATGCTACAAGTACAAAAGAGTTTTATATAAAGTGCCATGAAAAGTTTGAGAATATAAAGATATTTTAAATCTGGGAAGGGATCAAATAAATTTTCGTGGAAAAAATGGCACCAGATTTGGTCCTTGAAGTCCAAGTATTTTCATAGTTGAAGAAACAGAAGTAGAGATGGAGAAATGGGCTAGGAGATGGGGGCTGTCATAAGCAAATAAAAGCAAATCTTTTCTTGCATGATGTGCTTATTTAGCAATTTCTTTTGTGAGTTGTGAGCATATATCAAACAGAAACCATATACTAACAATTATTTTTCAGTAGCCTTAGGAAAGACCTTGTAGGAAGTATAACATGGCAGAAATGGGACTGCCTTTGGAGGCAGCAGACTGCTTCAAACCCTAGTTCTGATATTTATTTCCTGTGTGACCTTTAACTTTTCCCCTTATCTGTAAAATGAAAGACTAAATAACTCCTACAGCTTTTGATCTATGCTATTATGTTCCCATGAATGTGAAACAACACCTTAGGCACAAGAAGCTTTGGAGTTTGTAGAACCAGGTCACTGATGTGGATTTCATATCTTCACCTCACAGCATGATAATTAGGAATGAGATTTGAGCAGGTTGAAAGAGTAGGGGTCAGTCAGGGAATATATTAAAAAAGAATAGGAATAAGGACTAGGAGGAGGAAAAAGAAAAAGAAGAAGGAAAAAGAAAGAAGAAAGAAGAACAAAGAAGAAAGAAGACCAAAGAAGGAAGAAGAAGAAGAAGTAGAAGAAGAAGAAGAAGAAGAAGAAGAAGAAGAAGAAGAAGAAGAAGAAGAAGAAGAAGAAGTAGAAGAAGAAGAAGAAGAAGAAGAAGAAGAAGAAGAAGAAGAAGAAGAAGAAGAAGAAGAAGAAGAAGAAGAAGAAGAAGAAGGGAAGGAAGGAAGGAAGGAAGGAAGGAAGGAAGGAAGGAAGGAAGGAAGGAAGGAAGGAAGGAAGGAAGGAAGAAAGAAAGAAAGAAAGAAAGAAAGAAAGAAAGAAAGAAAGAAAGAAAGAAAGAAAGAAAGAAAGAAAGAAAGAAAGAAAGAAAGAAAGAAAGAAAGAAAGAAAGAAAGAAAGAAAGAAAGAAAGAAAGAAAAAAGAAAAAAAAGAAAGAAAGATTATAAAGAGAGAGAGAGGGAGAGACAGAGAGAAAGAGGGGGGAGGGAGGGAGGTCAAGGAAGAGGAGGGAGAATTCTTCCATATGCAGAGGAGATAAGCTATAAGTGGAAAGAGCTGGAGTAGAAAAAATACTTATTCCCCCACAAAAGTATAGCGATAGTAAAGAGTACAACTTGTTGCCCCTGATGAATTCACATCATCAGACCCAAAATAGAAGGAATAGGAAATTGAATGGGAATATGGAAATTACATTAATTATCTCATATGATCCTCAGAAAATCATAGTGAAGCAGGTGACATTTTGATTCCCATTTTACAAATTAGGGGTCTGAGAGATATTATGTGACTTGTTCATGGTCATCCCAGGTAGTATGAGAATTGACAGATAACATTACATAGCTACTGTTTATGGTCTTTGAACAATTATGGAAAAAGAATTTACTTAGTAAAATGAAGTAATATGTTTCTTTTCCCTTTTTAAAATCAGCATTTCCTTTTAAAACATTTTTGCTGATATCTCTTGTTGTTACATTACCTTCATGTCCACATTTCACTCCTTGACTTTCCTTATTACCATCCTTTTTCTTTTTAACACAGAATAAAAAGAAAGAGAAAAAACAGATTTCAACAAAGTTAGACAAATCAATGGAAATTTTAGAACATTGGTTTTTCCATACCCATAATCTCCCATGTCAACAAAAAAGGGGAAATATTCATTGTCTGCTCTCTCAAATAAGATTGAATCATTATAATTATCCAGTATTCGATTTAATTCTTTTATTCTATTTATTACATTGTAATCATGATCTATATCATTTTCTTAGTTATATTAATCCTTGCATCAGTTCACATAAGTCTTCTCATGATTTATTGATTTTCAAAAAGGGGGAAAGAATGCAATTTGCAAACCAATGCAATGAGCATGATGTGGATTCCTAGCAAAATTTTAGAGTATATTTTTTTAATTTTATTTTTAATTCATAGAATAGGACAATAAAAAAAGATTGTACATGAAAATGCAAATCTACAATGCACAACTTGCTATTTCTTTCAACTAAATATCAAGAAAAAAGAATCAATGTATACAGAGCCAGCATGGATTTTCATACTTAGCATATTTTAATAGCATTACTAGAGGGAGGTTTTGAACATATAGATCATATAGTGGTTAGCAAGACTTTTGAGTGTACTTATGCATCTAATGGAGATGTGGATTAGACAACAGCACAACGAAGTGGATTTAGAACTATTTAACTGAAAGAGTAGTCAATAATAGTTCAATGTCAATTTGGAGGGAGAATTTTGTTGAAACCCCCCATGGGGCTTTCCTTAGTCCTTTGATATCTTTATCAATAACTTGGATAAAGGAATAGATTACTAGCTTATCAGATATGTGGGTGACATGAACAAGAAGGAAGAGCTGACATATTGGATAACAAATTCATTATATTAAAACCAAAAAAAGGATAAAGACAATACAGTTTAAAAAGAAATAACCTAAATAGTTTAATAGAGTGTAGTCAACAAACAGAAAAAGGCCATACAAAAGGATTCCTTCTTGCTATATTGATTTAGAAAAACACATATCAATATTATTTATGCTCTGTAACATTTTTATTTTGTTAAATGTTTCCCAATTACATTTTAGTCTGGTTTGGCCACACTAAGAGTGATGAGGCTCTAAGCTGCATATTATTGGTCTACAACACTAGGTGAAACTAATTAGAAATGTATTATGTACAAATGTAAAGTTCTCTAGTTGGGTTCAAAAAATCAGTTTCACAAATATATGATGATCAGCCTAATTTTATTGGAAAAAGTGAATTGAGTGGATGGATATCCACTGTGGATGTGGAAACCAAACACTCATATGATGCTTGTCAGTTAGTTGTTTTTCAATTATGTCCAAATCTTTATGACCCCTTCAGAGATTTTCTTAGCAGAGACTGAAGTGATTTTTCATTTCCTTTTCCATCTCATTTTACAGATAAGGAAACTGAGGCAAATAGGGTTAAGTAACCTTGTCCCAGGGTCACACAAACAGTACCTGTGGCTAGATTTGAATTCGGGAAGATGAATCTTCCTTATCATACTCCAGGCACTAAGCCTAATTAATAATTTACAGTCTTAATACTATGGCAATCAGAATTCCAAAAGGAATGTTTACACAAATAGATAAAATAATAATGAAATTCCTGTAGAGGAACAAAGAACTTAGAAAACCAAGAAGAAAAATGAAAAAGGAAAAGTAGGAGTAAAGGAAGAATGGCACTTAACAGATTTCAAAATCATACTATAAGCAGCAGTCACCAAACCATTTGGTCCAGATACATTTAATGGAACAGACTAGATATTTCTGAGTATCAGAAATAATGAAATTCAAATCTATTCTTTATTTATTTATTTTCCCCTGAGACTGGGGGTAAATGACTTGCCCAGGGTCACACAGCTAGGAAGTGTTAAGTGTCTGAGATCAGATTTGAACTCTGGTCCTCCTGAATTCAAGGCTGGTGCTCTATCTACAGCGCCATCAAATCTATTCTTTAATAAATCTCCAAATTATAAATTATAGAGGAAAGAATTGCTTATTTGATGAAATAAAAATTGAGAAAACAGAAAAACCACTCTTGACAGAAATTGGACTTAGGATAACATACCATATTTCCCAATAAATTCAAAATTAATATATAAGCTGAATATTAAATATTATAACATAAAAAAGCAAATCATATATATTTCACAGGTATGAGGTGAATTCTTTTTTTTTGTTTTTTGCTGAGGCAATTGAGGTTAAGTGACTTGCCCAGGGTTACACATCTAGAAGGTATTAAGTGTCTGAGGTCAAATTTGAACTCAGGTCCTCCTGACTTCAGGGCTTGTGTTCTATCTACTGTTCCACTTCATTGCTCCCAATGAGGTAAATTCTTAACCAAAGAAGTGATTATAAAAGATATATTAGTAGTTTTGGTTACAAGAAATTGAAACACTTGTGTGTAAATAATATATTTGGGAAAAAAAGGATGAAGATAAATGGGGGAGAAAATCTTGTCATCTAATTTCTTATATAAAATGTGATATCCTAAACACACATACATATAAATAAAATAAAATAACGATATGTAGTTGAATAGTTATATATGTATGAATACATATATATTTCTTAGTTACATATAGACATGTTGTTTGTGTATATATGTGCCTCTATAGTTCCATTAACAAAACTGTATAACCATACAACAATATAATTATATAACTGACTTTTCATATCGATTAGATTTCCCCCATGTCCCTTTCCCTATTCTACAGTAATTATAACTATACAATAATCTGATAGACCTATGAAAGTTTAAAGGTCCTTTACAATAGATAAGTGATTAAAGAACATTAACAGTCATCAGAAAAAAAATTCTCAACTATTCAATACTATATTAAAGCATATTCTAAATTGTTAATAAAAGAAAGGCACATCAAAACAAACCTGAGGTTTCACCTTATACCCAGGGAATTGGCAAAAATAGCAAAAGAGAACAGTAGATGTTCACTTTGAGATTGGAGAAAGATAGGAATCCTAAGGCATTTTTGGTGGAGTTTTGAATTGATACAACCATGTAAAAAGTACTTTGGAATTATGCAAATGAAGTCATTTAAATATCCATCCTTTTTGACCCATAGATTCTATTAGACGTGTACCTTAGGGATGTCATTGAAAAAAACCATAGGATCCAAATACACCAAAAAAAGCTTAACAGCACTTTTATGGCAGCAAAGAACTGAAAAACAATGTGATTGCCTTTCAACTGGGGAATGTCTAAAGAAATTATGGTATGCAAATATAATAGAATATTACAATGTTGTGAGAAATAACAAATATGATGAATACAAAGAAAGATACAGATGAATTTAAATGAAGCAAAATGAATTAAGCAGAACCAGAAAAGCAATATGCATAATGACTGCAACATTGTAAACAGAAAGAAAAACAGCATAATAAAAAAAATTTGTGAAATTATAAAGAATAATCTTGTCTTCATCAAAGAAATAAGAGATGTCTTCTTTCCCTAGCTCCTCAGATGTGAAATATACATGAATTTATCATATATCATCATATTTTTTCAATGTTTTAATTAGTTTTGCTGAATTGTTAAAATTGCTCTCTTTTTAAATTTTTCTTCAGATCATTGTTATAAGAGATAGCTGTCTGTAAAGAGAAGAGAAATTAGATAATGTAAATAACAATAACTAAAATAATGGGCTAATATTTATATGTAACTACAACCTGCCATGTACTGTGCTAAGTGACTTACAAACATTATCTCATTTAATCATCAGGATAACCCTTTAATTTAAGTACTGTTATCTCTATCTTACTGTTGAGGAAATTGAGACAAAGGTGAAGTAATTTGTCCAGGATCATATAGTTAATAAGTGTCTGGGGTTGAATTGGCATCTTGGTCTTACTGACTCTAGGCTCATGCTGCTCTATTGTACAAAAGATATTGAAAACAATCCATTCAAAAAGAAGCATAATGCCTACAACTAGGGAAAGTGATTACCTTAGTCCATTCTGCCCTGGTTAGACTACATCTGGAGTTCTTTGCACAGTAAATAGAATATTTTACCAGGAGATCAGGCGACTTAGAAGAAAGAGTAATTGCAGCTACCTTTTGGTGGAAGGCTCATCATCTGCACCAACTATAAATAATGTCTGCTACACGCATAGAATCTTTTTAAGAATGGGGCAGTGAAGTGGCACAGGGGAGAAAATTAGATGGTGCATTGAATGGAGTACTTGCTTTGGAGTCAAGAGGACCTGAGATCAAATTATCTTCAGATACTTAACACATGCTAGTTATGTGATCATGGACAAGTCATTTAACCCCAATTGCCTTGCAAAAAAAAAAAGATAAAGCATAAAATGTTAGTATATGGCTAAAGGGAGATTGCTAAAATCTTTCCTGCCATTTCCTTATGTTTTTGCATCATTTTGGAAATAGTCCTTAGCTTATGTCAAGCTCACTAGGTGATTATGCATAACTAATGTGATCTGAGCATTAAAATGTTAATCAATAATAATAAGCTATGTTTATCATTTCCACACTATAACTTTTGAGAGAAAAATAGCATAGTTATATGTACAAATGGCCTCCAAGAGGTTATAACCTCCAAGAGTTATGTACAGTTATGTACCTAATAACAGGACTCAATTCAATGTAACACATATTTGTTGATCACAATATAGTTCTGATCACTTGAAATATAAAAATAAAATATGGCAAATTTTCTAACCTCTAGGAAATCACATTATATAATGGGAAGGATCAACATATATGAGTCATATTTTACAATAAGTATGATAGAAAAAGAGCAGGATAATGCAAAGGAAAGATGAAGACAAAAATGTTCCAAAAAGACATGAGGAGTGAGAGGAAATCTTTATCTAGAGAGAGGAAAGAAAAACTTGCTGGAAGAAGTAGTATCCAAGCCTTGATAAAAGGAAAGATTTTGGAAAGGTGAAAAAATGAGAGAGTACCAGGAAAAGAAGACAGAGTGCTAAGAATCATAATTTCTAAACATGAAATTTTAATTTGACTGTTGATAATTATAAATGTGAGTTCCTTGTCAACTGACCAAAGAGCAGACATTATTGTTTGAGAAGTTTAATTTTGTCCATCTTGACATTCTTAACATAAATGAAAGCAAAAGGGGAACTCTCACAAAGGGGTGGTTGACTGGCACTCCATGGAGAGGTTAAAAAAAAGGATTTTGCTTTGAATATTGGGTCATCTCATTTTACAATATTAATGATAAACATTTTGCAAAAAGACTACTCTGAAAATAATTGCATGATTATTGAGGATAAAGTGGTAGAAAAATTATATGAAGGACTGGGTGAAAACTATTCAAGCAAAATCAACATAAATCCTTGATGACTTCAATACAAAAAACCAGGAGAAGGTGAGTTTGGGGAGAAATAGATGGTAAATTTTGACTCAGGAAAAAGACATGAGACAAAAGAATTTCATATCACCAATATTTTCTTTTAAAAAAGAAGTGGAAGAAGAGAGGAAAAAAGCAAAGGAGAAAAAGAAGAGGAAGAGAAGGAAGAAGAAGAAGAAGAAGAAGAAGAAGAAGAAGAAGAAGAAGAAGAAGAAGAAGAAGAAGAAGAAGAAGAAGAAGAAGAAGAAGAAAAAGAAGAAGAAGAAGAAGAAGAAGAAGAAGAAGAAGAAGAAGAAGAAGAAGAAGAAGAAGAAAGAAAGAAAGAAAGAAAGAAAGAAAGAAAGAAAGAAAGAAAGAAAGAAAGAAAGAAAGAAAGAGAAAGAAAAAGAAAGAAGAAGGAAGAAGAAGAAGAAGAAGGAAGAAGGAGAAGAAGAAGAGAAGAAGAAGAAGAAGAAGAAGAAGAAGAAGAAGAGAAAGAGAAGAAAGAAAGAAAGAAAGAAAGAAAGAAAGAAAGAAAGAAAGAAAAGAAAGAAAGAAAGAAAGAAAGAAAAGAAAGAAAGAAAGAAAGAAAAGAAAGAAAGAAAGAAAGAAAGAAAGAAAGAAAGAAGAAAGAAAGAAAGAAAGAAAGAAAGAAATGGAAGATGACAACTTTCATAGGTCATGGTAAGCACCAAACAAGATCACAATGAATAAAACTGATTACATTTTAATAGACAAGAAAAGACTTCATTATGAACTTCAGATTTATTCCCTGAGATAGCTGTCCTGTGAACAGGCAGACTACAAACTTGTCAGAGTGAAGATTAGAATTAATAAACAAGAAGAAGGAATAGCAATGAGAAAAAAAAAAAAGAAATGACATACAATTAAGAAGGCTTAACTCTGAGTTGTTCAAATGAGATACTGAAAATTTTAAATGGGAAATGGAGAATGGAATAACATTGACTATAATGATTTCATCCAGAAGTTAAACCAATGCATATTAAGTGCTACAACAGGGAGACCATAAAAGCCCAGAAAGTACCTTAGTCAGCAAGCATTTGACTTCCTTGCCAAATGGAGAAGAATGACTGCCAAAGGCAACCATGGGTTATAATATAAAATCATTTTTAAAATCTTAAAAAGAAGTATGATGTACAATGAGCAATATGGTCTCATAAAGCAGAAAGAAGCAATGGAGGATAAAACTATTTTGAAGAAAACTTGGCAAGTTACTAAGCAAAGTCATCCCAAAGGCATTCAAGGATGAAAAAGAAAGCAGACTACAAACAGAAGAAAAGCTAAATAAATCTGCAAAAATCACTACAATATACTGTTTCTCTATCAACAGTACAGGAACCACCATATTTAGATCCTAATGCCGTAGTTCATGAGATGCTGCCAGAAGAAGCATTCCATTTGGAAGAGAAGGAAGAGCAGCCCAATTGAATTAAATACAGAGGAGCTTTATAGGCCATGCTCCATACAAGCATTGATTGTTGAGGATAAAGTGGTAGAAAAATTATATGAAGGACTGGGTGAAACTGTTCAAGCAAAATCAACATAAATCCTTGATGACTTCAATACAAAAAACCAGGAGAAGGTGAGTTTGGGGAGAAATAGATGGTAAATTTTGACTCAGGAAAAAGACATGAGACAAAAGAATTTCATATCACCAATATTTTCTTTTAAAAAAAGAAGTGGAAGAAGAGAGGAAAAAAGCAAAGGAGAAAAAGAAGAGGAAGAGAAGGAAGAAGAAGAAGAAGAAGAAGAAGAAGAAGAAGAAGAAGAAGAAGAAGAAGAAGAAGAAGAAGAAGAAGAAGAAGAAGAAGAAGAAGAAGAAGAAGAAGAAGAAGAAGAAGAAGAAGAAGAAGAAGAAAAAGAAAGAAAGAAAGAAAGAAAGAAAGAAAGAAAGAAAGAAAGAAAGAAAGAAAGAAAGAAAGAAAGAAAGAAAGAAAGAAAGAAAGAAAGAAAGAAAGAAAGAAAGAAAGAAAGAAAGAAAGAAAGAAAGAACCTCACATTGTGAGGACATTGAGGGACTGATTTACAAATCTATAGGAAGAAGAGATAGCAAAGACATAAAATCTCAGCTTTCATTGATTCCCCTCCTCCAAACCCCCAACTGTGGAAGCATCAACAAATACCAAACTCTCTACTCTCGCATCCACCCAAAATCTATATGAAGGTCTTTTGTTGAGTCATTTCTCAATCATATCTGATTCTTTGTGACCTCATTTAGGGTTTTCCTGGCAGAGATACTGAAGTGGTTTGCCATTTCCTTCACTAGCTCATTCTACAGAGCAGGAAACTGAGAAAAAGGATAAATTTGCTTAAGGTCATAACAGCTAATGAATGTCTGAGGCTGCATTTGAATTCAAGATAAGTCTTCCTGACTCCACTTTTGGCACTCTATCCATTGTATCACTTAGCTGGCATGAATATAATAGGTACATAATAACACTTCTGGAATGAACTAATGGAAGAATGAAACCAAGCTTTATTTGACTATTTTAAAGGAAGGAGGAAAGTATGGTACAAATGTAATTATAGGCATTTCTTTTTTTCAGATTTATCATAAAGAGAAAATAAAATTATATAAAAAGGACTCTTTTTGATCTTTGAGAAGTTTTACTTTATTTTAGCAGGATTATAGGATCTCAGAAACTATCAATCCCCTTATCTTGCATATGAGAAAATAGAGAATAAGTGATTTGCCCACATAGTAAGCAAGTATTTGTTAGATGCAAGATTTGAACCTGACCTACTTCAGAGTCACTATTTTTTCTACCATATTAATCTTGCCTTCTCAAAACTCTCATATGTTGTCAAGATTTGTTTTTGTTTAGTCATTTTTCAGTCATGCCCAATTCTTCATGACTCCATTGAAGTTTTCTTGGCAAAGATACTGATGAAAATTTGCTATTTCCCTCTCTGGTTTATTTTACAGATATGTAAACTGAGTCAAGCAGAGTTGAGTGACTTGACCAGGGTCAGATAGCTAATATGTATCTAAGGCTGGATTTAAATTTACAAAGAGAAATCTTCCTAACTTCAGGCCCAGCACTCTATCCACTTGCACACCTAGCTGGCCCTACACAAATAGTGGACATCCTCAATTACTTTTTAGGGAGTAGAAGGCTTTCAGAAATGTCATTCAGCAATGAAGCACATATTTATCATTCCCTGTTGACTGAAAGTCCTAAAGAACATAATATCCCATTATGTTGATTTGTCAGGTTTTTTTTTAAGTATTTGATGCAGTAAGACACAAATTACAACTTCTATAATAAGGTCTCTCCATTCCATAGTACAAGACCATTTGAGATTCCTTGGAAGATGTAACAAGAAAAATAGCTGTTTCATGACCTGCTGATAATAAAAATTAGATAAGACAAAACAGGAGATATAGGATTGCCAAAAGTATTTGCCATTGGGGAGCTAAGTGGCTCAATGAATAAAGCACCTGCCCTGGAATCAGGAAGCCCTGAATTCAAATCTAGCTTCAGATACTAGCTATATGACCCTAGGTAAGTGGCCTATTTGCCTTAAATTCCTCATCTGTAAAATGAACTGGAAAAGAAAATGGCAAACCAGACCAGTATCTTTGCCAAGAAAATTTCAAATGGGGTCATGAAAAGTCAGACATGAGTGAAATGACACAACGGATATGAAGAAATATAAAGGAGAGTCTTAATTTTTCTGTGACTAATTAGTTCTGCCAGATGTTTCTGTTTGAGTCTAGCATTGTATAGATTGCATCAAGACCCAAGACATTACACAACCTCTTGTAAAGGAGCTTTGTTAACTCAAAGGAATTTGAACTGTCCATTCACACAGGAAATACAAAATGGATGAAGTGTCTATTGTCCAAAATTTAAATGCATTTGAATGAACACTCTAGTCAGCATTCTGACAATGGTATATCTAGAAAAGTAAAGATGAAGAATGAATCAAATCCAGATTTTAAAAGGAGGAGACTAGGATAAATTGTTTTGGGGGGAATTGTAAAGCCCTTTTCCTTGATTCCAAGCTAACCTTGACAACAAAGGTCCATCTTTTCAATACAATTTTTTTTTGCTAGTATTGTTATATGATAGCAAATCCTGACCAACATTGCCTCTGGAGAGATAAATAAACACAAAAGAAAAAAAAGCAAGTATGGGTATGAACAAGCTATAACATATGACCAACTAGGAACTCCAAAGAACAGGCATAAAGGACATTATTTAAAAAATGAGGACAAGATTTGGTCATGAGGCAAGGGTGAAGGATTACAGCAGATGGATAGCCAGAGTGTTCCACTTATACACTAGTAATGTCAGGGGAAAAGGAGGTAGACCTACAGTATGTTAGGTGCACACCTGTAGTGAACTTTTGGAAGGATATGGACAAGAATCCCCAAAGATGGGCAGGCACAGATGGGTTGCAATCTGCTTTATTGGGGGGAACTCCCAAGCTGATAACATATCCATCTAAGTATGTGAAGTATGCATAAATATGAGAGAGAATATGAGGTTATTTTGTCTGAACACAATTAGCATGTTGTCTCCCCCACCAGTCTGTTAAGATACTTAAGCACAGGGACTGTTCTTAATCTTTCTTTTGTATACTCAGTGACTGTCACAGGATCTAGCATGCAGTAGATACTTAATAAATGCTTCTTGCCTTGTGTTTTGGAATGAGAGGTCATGGATTTGAATTTTGGCTCTGCTAATATTTTTTTTTCTCTCTGGCACTGTTTCCGCATTTGTAAAATAGGGAAGAGAGGCAAAGTTTGGACTTCTAAGATCACTTCCAATTCTAAACCTATGATTCTCAGGCAATTGTAAATAATTCATGTCCACACTGGGCTCTTATTCTCTTCTAATACTTATAATCTCAAATTTTGATTATGTTGTTCTTCATGCTGTTTGAGTTAAATGAGTAAGTTAAATCAAGTTCATTTCTAACTGGATGAGCCCTCTCAAACTCGCATTTCTAAAATGGAACTCAACATATTTCCCCAAACCCATTCTTTCCCCAAACTTTCCTGAGGATAACATCATCTTTCCAGTTATGTAGATTTTCAATCTCAGGTTCAGCCTAGACATTCAGATTAGCATTTTGCCATCTGGATCTGAACCTTTCTAGGTTTATTGTATTTTAGTTTCCATGTTTATGCTTCATCTAAACTAGCCTATTTGTTATTCCCTGAATACTGTATTCTATCTCTAGCCTCCCTACATTTGCCCAGGCTGTTGTTATCTTAAATTCCAAATTTCACACCTGATTCTTAGAATCCCTGACTTTCTTCAAGGACCAGTTCATATACCACTTCCTACACTGTGATACTGAATTAGAAACAAATCCTTGTGAACTTCAGGAAGCTCTCCCTTACCTTCCCTTTTTCTCCTTTCCTTTTTTCCTTTCCTTTCCTTCACCTTTTCCTTTCTTTTTCTTCCTTCCTTTGAGCCAGTCAGAGTTAAGTAACTTGACTAGAGTCACACAGCTAGTAAACATCTGAGGCTAGATCTAAAATTAGTTCCTCTTAACTTCAGGGTCAGTGCTCTATCCACTGAGCCACCAAGCTGCCCCAAACCTTTCTTGATCTATGTTCAATCTATGCATCCTTCTATCTTCTCCCCAAGGTATCATGTGCCTGTTAGTCACAGTGCCTGGAACATAATAAATTTTAATGAATGAATGCCTATGAATTACATTGGACAATGAACTTGAATCCATTACTCTTATAATGTTTACATTTCATTTTCCCCTCCTTTTCACAGTTTTTCTAAGCGTTACCGAGTGCTTTTGCTAATCATCTCTAAATCTCCAAAATATATCATTCTATTATTTTCTTTGGTCTGAGTCAGAGCAATATCTACCTAAATGGAACATTTCCCTTTATCTACAATTTCAAAGAACCTTTTTTGTTTATTATATAATAGTTTTTTGAAAAATTTTATTTTTACAGATTATAAAAGTTGGATTATATATATTATATATATAAAAGATTGTAAAAATAATTATAAAAAGATTTTATAATTAGCATCTCTTTTGTCCCCCAAATACTGACTTTTATATAAATCATCTTTTATCTGGGGCAAAGGTTGCCTAGGGGAAGAGGAAGGTCAATGGCTATTTCATTGGAGAGAGATAGGATGGAAAAGTGGAGAGAACAGAGGACGTGGATCTTGGATTTGAATCCCAACACAGACACTTGCTGGCTGTGTTACCCTGGTCAAGACACTTTTCTTTTTGAGCCTCAATTCCTCTGTTTGTAAAATGGAGATAATAAGAGGACTCAGGAAATGTACAAATGCCCTATTTAAATTCTAACCGTTCTTAACTTCCTCACTACATGTAACTAGTGTGTATAAGATATATCTAGTATATGTTACTTTTCATTGTCTTCCATCTGCCCCATCCTTTCAAGAGAGAAAATGTCTATTCAAGTGTGACATCCTATCATTATAGTGAGTGGGAAAGACAGCAGTCAAGAAACAGTTTCTGATACCAATATTGCAGAAGTAGAGGTATCTTGATTTTCCACAATAATTCTAATTAAATCAGAGAACAGCAGCTCCAGATTTCACAGACACACACACAAAACTTACCAATAGACAGAGACATCTTAGAATGGGTTAAAAATAAATACAAACCATCTGAAAAAAGCAGAAATAGTAATGACAGTTTTGAAGTATCCAGTACCTGTTGTGACAGGAATAACAAATTAATTGGGACTATAACGGATTCTTTGTAAAGGTGAAGTAAACACACTTGACTGTATATTTTTCACCATCAGTTAAGTCTCAATTGGTTCTAAAAATAAACAGAAGACATTGAACAGTTTTAATGGATTTTGACACCTAGGTATTATGCTGTCACTCCAATATAAATGAATCATAACTTTGGACTGCACCAAGGAATTACTGCACATTTGGAGAAAATTTATGGTGCACCGAGCTTTGAATCATGATGTGATATCTAAACTAAAGTCAAAAAGAAGAAAAAAGCCTGGCATAAATTATTATTCTTTATCCCATACATAGCTACTAATGCAACAGGTAACAGTTTTAGGATTTAGGAATTCTGCCAATAATTATTATCAGGGCTGAAATGAATTTATCTTTCTGAGAAGTCTCTAGCAAGAAATACAAGAGAGAATCACTTTTACATAAAGTGGTAGAGGCCCTTTTATTTCTCCTTGGTGTGTCCCTTTAGGTGAGTTTCTCCAGCAACAAGGAGGAGAGTTGGCTGGATTACATGGAAAAAAACTGTACAATTTTTTTTGAATGACTCAAAATTTTTCTCTGAAAGAAATGGCTGTATTTTTAATGCCCAATATTCTTCTAATGATACTGTTTGACCCTGGGCCATGGATTAATACAGCCTCCAGAGACTAGAATTTAGGAATTAGCAAAAAAGACAACAGAGAGGTTCACTGTAGGCATAAAGCAGACTACACCATAGACAAAACAAGGAATTATGGAGGAGTCGTGAGAGAAAGAATATTATGAAAGAAATATATTACTGTAAACAAAGTGGACTGGTCATGTAGTAACAGAGAGGAGTAACTGTTGGAAAGCCAACATGCTTTGTTGGTATCCTTGTCATATAAAAACATACAGATAAAGTAGACAACATTGCCTTTTAAAGTTTTATTTTTACTGGGTAAATTCTCCCCACTTCTACCCATTTTATGAGAAAACATAGACAAGAGTTACACAGGATGGATAGCTATAGATTGATTGATATCTGGATTGTTGTAGGGTATGTCCAGCGGTAGAACTAGTCAGGAAAATTCAGCTTCCTGAGTTCAAATCTGGCCTCAGACAGTAACTAGCTGTATGACCTTGAGCAAGTCACTTAACCATGTTTGCTTCAGCTTCCTGAGCAAATGACACCCTAACATAGATTTTATCAGATTCCTTTTTATTTCCAACTGTCAGGCTATCATACTTACTGGCAGATCCTGTGCTGTACTTTCCTATCTCTATACTTTGGCAAAGACTTTCCCCCATGTTAGAAAATGCTCCCTCCTGATTTATTATAAAAATAAATACATAATAAATATTCTTTGTTGAAATCTTTCCCATTATTCAAAAGCTAGCTTTAGTACCATACTGTCTTACCTCATCTAAATTAAAAGTGATTCCCAACTAAAAGTCTTCTCTTCATTCTGAGATTTTCTCTCCGCATTTTGCCCTTATCTCTTTCATTATCTCATGTTGTCATGTCCATGCTTACTTGTATATGTATTATATTCTACTTTTCCTTGAAACTTAAGCTCCTTCAGGTCTGATATGCCTAGCTCCTAGCATAATAACTTGCACACAGTAGTCAACTACATAAATATTCATTGGACTTAGTTCAGTTGAAAAGTTGAATAATAGGGAAAGAAATATCCCTGATGTAACTCTACTTAGTAATAAAAAAAAAAAAAAAAAGGAGGGGAAGTATGTTGGATTAGTGATAGAGAGAGGTGAAATGGATCTATTTAAGTCTTAAGTATTTCAATGGGGAAAGTCTTTTAGGCCATCTGAATTTCTCCTGCTCTCACTTTGGGGTTATCTGGACAGAAACCTTTTCCTTTCTTCCCAGGCTGCCATTTTGATGCATGTCCCATGATCCTCTGCAATTGCAACTGTATGTCATGATGTTCATTTTAGCCTCTTCTCAGCTTAATCCATCCCGGGTGGCTACTTTTGCAGTTTCAGTCCTGATTCAAAGCTTTCTGCATTGACCTTGTACAGTTATAAATGTTTTAACATCCATAAAAAAGTGCACTCACATAAAGAGTAACAGAAAACATCAAATACAAGGAAGTAGAAGCACAGTCTGATGTTATGCAAAATAAGCTTGCCTATCCTGGTATTACTCCTATCCTTTGCCTTCTTTGGATTTAATGGTAGTGGGCACAATTATTGCCTCTTTTTTAGAGGGCATTACATTATTGTAACAACCAGTAAGTTTTAGCATAACATTTTTATTTCTGTTTCAAATGAGGTCGTTTTCTAGACTCCTTTGGAGAGAGGAAATAGGCCTTTGCAGATTTTTAAAAACCTTTGAAAAAAGACCATGACTCTTACCATTCACTTACAGATCATGCATGGAGGGCAGAATAGCTACAAGCATCTGGATCTTTATTTTTGTTAGGAAAATCAGAGTTTAACTTCACATGGAGATTTCCTGGTGGTTTTGTTTTTAAGATTAAAAAAAAACAATAAAAATGAAACTTTAAAAGCTTCATCAAAGGTTATAAGTTCACTCATTCCTGCTTCTCAGGGTTATAAATACAGATTTGAAAGGGCAACCAAGTGGAGCTGAGAGCCCTAACTAGACATCTAAAGGAATAGCACCTTAATTTGTTAACTGAGTACAAAAAGAACGAGATCTTAGAATGTTTAAAGTTGTTAGAGTTTTGATTCTTTGTGAGTTTTTAAAAACTTTTAAACAACTATGATTTTTATCACTATGCTTTGTCTGATAGATTTCATATCAATTCTTTTTATCATTTTTAATTTTAATTTTTTTTTATTTTCAGTTCTTAATTCTCTCCCTTCTCCATCCCTCCCCCAATATCAACTCCTATAAAACACTGCCATTCTAATTTTATAGCTATGCAATGTAGGGCTCTTTCCTTCCTCTCTCCTTCCTTCCTTCCTTTATTTTTTCCTTCTTTCTTTCTTTCTTTCTTCCTCCATTCCTTCTTTTTTTCTTTTTCTTTCTTCCTTCTTTTTTCTTTCATTCTTTCTCTTGCCTTTTATTTCTTTATTTTTTCCTTCTTTCTTTCTTCCTCCATTCCTTCTTTTTTCTTTTTCTTTCTTACTTTTTCTTCATTCCTTCCTTCCTTCTTTCTTCCTTCTTTTTTTATTCTTTCTTTCTCTTGCCTTTTATTTCTTCATCCATTTCTTCTTTTTTCTTTCATTTTTTCTTCCTTCCTTCTTTCCTTCCCTCCATCTCCCTATCCTTCTTTTCTTTCTTTTTTTCTTTCTATCTTTCTGATCCTCATTCTCCTCCATAAGAATGTTGGCCTTTTTTCCATCCCCAACAATATATAGAACAAGTATAAAGATTTCATGTGATCCTGTGTAATTTCCTTTCTGCATAGTCTCTAGTTAAAATCTCATATTCAGATTATGAAAGAAAGAAAAAGGAAGGAAGAAGAAATTTAATATTTGTTAAAATAATGCTATGGGTTAATAGGAATAACGAAGAACTAAAATATAAGCTATATAAAATTCCAACTAAAACCTGAATATATTTAATATATTCATTTAGAAGCTAACTAAAAGTCCAAGAAAGATAACACTTTCAATATAATACAATACTGCAGAACAATTGCAATTTTCAGTTACATTTTGTATCTTTTTAAAGAGGATTTTCTATTTTGTTTCAGAGATAATAGGGAGCCATTGTTTCTTATTGAATTAGATAGGAGTGACATGGATGAATCTGTCCTTCAGGAAAATCACTTCAGCAGTTTTGTGAGAAATAGATGGGAATGGGGAAGATTTGAAGGAAAGAAACCAATCAGAAGACTATTGCAAACAAGATATATAATGCAGCAAAAGTAGAAACAAGAAAATTAGAAAACAGATTGTATATGGAGGTTGAACAAGATAGAAGAATTTACTTCTCCTTGATACGATTGTGAACTTGGAAAACCGGGAAGGTGTTGGGGTGCTTGACAATAATAGAGGAGTCTAGAACAAGACAAAATTTAATCATTTCTATTTTGGATATGTTGAGTTCTAGATGTCAATGAGACATGCAGCTTTAAATGGCAAATACGATAATGATACTTAAGAGAGGTTAGGATTGGATTTATATATATGGGAAGCTTCTAAATAGAAATAATTGAACATGTAAAAGCTGTTGAGATTGTCAAGTGAAAGAGTATAGAGAAAAAAGAAAGAGGTTGAACTTTAGGCTGTATCCTCATTTAGTGGTCATGTTATGGAACAAGATCCATCAAAAGAGACATGTCGATAGAGAAGTAATAGGTGATAGGGGAATGAACAGAGACTGACATCATGAAAACCCCAAAAGGAGAGATTGTCTAGGAAAAGATAACCAATAATGTCAAATGCACTTTAAAAGGCTTAGGTTCAAAAAAGAGTCATCAGATTTTGTAATTAAGACATGATTGGTGACTTTAAAGAAATCTAAGCATCATGCTTAGAACATTGTAAGCATTTGATAAATGTTGCCCAGTTGATTTTAAGAGTGATATTTATATTACATAGATGTTTCTGGTAGAAGTATTCATGTGGAAAATGGAATAATAATAATAATAATAATAATAATAATAATAATAGCTAACATTTATATTTGCAAACTTTTTACAAATATCATCTTATTCGTTCACCCAACAGTGCTAGAAGATAAAGGCTATTATTACCTGCATTTTACAGATAAAGAAACTGAGATACAAAGAGGTTAAGTGTCTTGCTCATACGTTGTCTGAGGTTAGATTTGAAATTCATTCATTCATTCATTTTGAAATTAATAAGGTATGTCAAGATTTATGTTCCAGAAATTGTGCTATGTGCTGAGAATACAAGTGTAAGCAAGTGAGAGTTCCCTAGTAGTATTAAGAAGCTTATATTCTAACAGAAGAAGACTATACAAATGTCAGGATTCTGGAAAATAGGAAAAGGCCAAGATTGAGCTTGACTATTGGAAAATGTGATGAGGAGTTGAATAGAATAGAAGTATGAAATCTGGCTACCAAGTAAAAGTTCACCTATCAGAGCTGGGGGAACCCAAGGATATAGACCAAGTCTCAAAATGAAAGCATGTTCAATTATATATTGATTTTTTAAAAATACATTATAATCTAACTACAACAGGATCCTAACATAGCCTGAAATGTGATGTAGGGTGGTCTTTTTAGTCACCAACAAGAAGGAGGTTCCATTTATAATAACCTTAGTGTTTCATCTATCACACAAGCTTTTGGTAAAGAGTCAAATGACCCAGTGTAAGCTCATTACAATTTGTAACATTTTGTAACAATTATATACAATTTGTATACATTTCCAGGAATTATAGTAGATCCATGAGAAAATCCATTTAGTCCTAGAAGACAATAGAAAAAGGATCTGGCTTAGTTGGGGCATTATCACAATAAAAGATACAGGAAGTTTGCTACAGATATCTGAGGCAAGTCCACTAAAAGGCAGTAAGTCATACACTCCTTGGGAGTAAATGATTATGTCATTCTTGATCCTTGTATTCCTAGGACCTAGTAAAATGCCATAAAGCACATAGCAGTTGCAGTAAATGCTTATAGATGGACTAACTGATTTTCTAACTTTGCATTAAGAGTCGAGGCTGAGTATTAGTTTTACCTGCTATCTCCATCAACTACCTATGTGACATTATCACTTAATCTCTCAGGACCTCAGTTTCAAAATTTATAAAATGGAGGTAACTGTTCTGCCTACCTCACAGGATTATGATGTGGTTTGCAAGCTAAAGAATGCTATACCAACAAGTGTCATCATTGTTTCAGTGATTATTTTTGTTATAACACTTTGGTTCATCCCACCCATTCCTAGTATGAGAATCAACTTGAATTATTTGGAAGGTCATTTGTAGCCTCACTTCCTTGCAACTCTCTATCAGTTGATAACATAAAATTGGCAGTCTTCTTGGTTAGCTGCCAATTGACAAAGCTGAGTAACTTCTGGACATATCTGGGCTGCCAAAAGCTCCCAGATCATACTATAACCCCGTGTCTCAAGGCAATTTCCAAATTCTCTAAGGAAATTGTCTTCTGGAAGCTCATAACAATCCTGGAAGGTTTACTCTATGACTAGATTAAACCTGAATAACCAAGGGGCTCACTAGAACAAGTCTGATTCTAGAATCTGTACTTTGGTGAACTTTTCTGTAACGCTTACAGGTTATATATATGTATATATATTTGCCTATCTCTCTCTCTCTCTCTCTCTCTCTCTCTCTCTCTCTCTCTCTCTCTCTCTCTCTCTCTCTCTCTCATCTTACTTATTTATCTACCTGTCTATCATCTATTTATCTACCTGCCTATCTATCTATCTATCTATCTATCTATCTATCTATCTATCTATATACATTTTTTCTCTGTCCACCTTCCAGGAATATCTTCTATTTCTTCTTCTGTTTAATTTGAATTTATAAGCTTATAATATTCTGCTTCAACAAAACCACAACTGCCTTTTTCTGGATTCTTGAAAGATGAATGCAACACGAGTACTGCCAAGTTCTACCAGACCAGACGGCTTTGAGTATGAAACTAGTCACCAATTAGATGTCTCTTTTATGAAGATCAACCTAAGTTTGTAGAGGCTTCTCACTGGATTGGCTGCAGGATGATGAAATTTCATCCATTGAAACTCTCAAGGATCTTTTAATAGTGAATGGGGTGAGGGGCTTAAAGTCAAGATGATATGGGTTCCAAGAAGTCATGTAACTCTGGGTAAGTCAGTAACATCCGTGTGTCTCAGTTTCACCATCTATAAAATAAGGGAATTGAACTCAATAGCCTCTGAGATCTATTCTTGTTCTGAATCTATGCTATATTATAAAAGGATTATAATCTATCATTCATCTCTTTTGGATGTTGCTTCAATTTCTTTATGTCATATGTTATTTCATGGAACGTATTTTAGAATTTCATTTTCCTGATGTCTAAGAAACATTTAATCCACTCCTAATTTGCGAATATAGAAATTGAAGCTGAGTAAAATGAAGTAATTTACCCAAGTTCACACAGATAGTTAAATATCAAGAATTGGAATTTGAATCCAAGTCTCCAAACACCAAATCAAAATTCCTTTTATATATTCAATTTTAAGAGATCATCCAATATTGTTTTTTTTTCAATGATCTTAAAATCACAAGGATTTATATGTTAAATAGTCATACATCATTATCACAAAAACCTATATGTAAAATATATAATATACAAGTTCAACAAAAAAACTAGTACATAATAAATCCTAAATATACTATTATACAATATTAAATACTACTTCAGGCATTCATTAGTATTAACTGAGTCATCATGAGTGAGTCTTGATTTCAGTTCCACATATGAAAGAGGATGATGACCTTCACGGTCCCTTTCATGTCTAAACCTAAGATCCTATGATTTAATAACAATGTTGTTGTTGATATTGAATCATTTTCATTGTGCCCAACTCTCTGTGATCTCATTTTAGGATTTTCTTGCCAAAAATACTGAAGTGATTTGCCATTTCCTTGTCTAGCTCATTTTACAGATGAAAAACTGAGGCAAACAAAGTTAAGTGTCTTTCCTAGAGTCACACAATGAGTAAGTGTCTGAGGTCAATTCTGAATTCAGGAAGATGAATCTTCCTGACTTCAGGACTGATGTTCTATCCATTGTACTAGCTATATACCCAGTCTAATAAAAATAATTAACATTTATAAAGCATTTTAAGGCTTGCAAGGTATGTTACATATATTAAGTCATTTTATCCTTACCACACCCCAGAAGAAAAGTGTTATTTTTATTCTCTCGTTAAAGATATAGCAATTGAAGCAGACATAGGTTAAGTTATTTACCCAAAGCCACATGAGAAAATAAGTGGTGCAGGTTTGAAGTCAGGTCTTCCTGGTTCCTGATCTTTCTCCCTATTCAATGCACTGCCTTCCTGAGTAACTGCCTCTATTATTTAGGGAGTTTTGTTTGTTTGTTTGTTTGTTTTAACTGGCTAAATGTCTAATGATCAAAAGGCAAAATTCCATTGATTGTGAAGTTCTAGCACTAACCTAACACCCACTTTGCATGCTCAGATGAAAACTAAAAAGGAGAGGGAAGCAATCTTCACCATCTTCTCTTTCATCACCTATCCAATGTCATATAGATAGCATTGAGAACTTTTCCAGACCTGAGAATCCTAACTGTGTAGAGTATACACTAAGGCCTTCCTGCTATAGAGTCACTTGGAGACTTTCTCATAAATTCAAAAACTTACTATTAAGTATACATACTATATAAGTCTATAACTATGAGAAGACTAATTCAGGCTCTGTCTTAATAGATTTAAATTTAAAATGTATGTTGAACTATATTGAAATACCAAAGCATATCATGCTAAAGAAACTCAGGATAAAAGCTGATTTTAAAAAAAGACCTTGGAATTCCCCTATCCTTTGTCAAAATTCGATTATTGTATTCCTTAGCTATAATTTTTTTTATGGGTAAAGTAAAGGCATCTTGTTTAAATGAGTATTGATGATAAAAGTATTATGCTTCTGTCAGTTATTTCTGTTTAAGGGGAATGTTTCATATCTTTCTTTTTATGTTCCAAAAAAACCCATAACAAAACAAAAGAAAGACCCAGGAAAAACACAACCCCCACAAATCCTGGCTATGTCACCTTTTGCCCATGTATGACCTTGGGCACATTATTTAACTGCTGTAAATTTCAATTTCCTCATTTTTAACATGAGGGGGCTTGATTAGATTTTCTCTTCCAATTCAAAGTCTGAGATCCTGTAAACATAACTCTAGCTAGTGCTTTCTGGAGAAAATGACTACATTAGGTTTTGATGCTGATCAATTTAAGAACAAAATCTAATTGATTAAAATATGAGAGTTTCACAAGTGTCTGTTTATCCTGGGTCTTTCAATGGTTTTGAGACATTTGACACATGAAAAAGCCCTCAATGCAATAAAATTTACTGATATTTTACAGTTTTACTATTCTAGGACATATACACATGCAAGAATGTACATACATACACACACACCCCTTCACCAGTTACTTCTGTTCTACTGCTCCAGGCAACTGTAAACACAGAGTTGAGCTTAGCTCACTGATTGCATTTTTATTAAAACTATATATTCTAGCTATTCTATTATGTTTCAGATGAAGATAAAGCCTTGAAGTGGTAAATTGATTAAATTACTTTTTTGATGGCTTAAAACTTTATATATAAAACTAGATGTAGCAATCAAGCAGTATTGGATATATTGTGATTCATAAGGAAAAAAAATCATTTTTACATATTATGGCAGTTACTGAGATTCCCCAAAATGCAGATCCCTAGTTCAGGCTTCTCTTACATTTAGATTTGTATCTTTGAAATCCTGGCCATTATGCATAGTTTTAACTTAGTTTATCATTGATTATTCTCAAAACCATAAGTCATATAAATATTCATTCCTAAGCAGAAAGATAACTACTTGGAGAGACTCTTAAAATTACTCCGGTGTCCTACAAACTTGGAAATCTTTTGTTTTCATAAATTATGAAAGGAAAATGTCACAAGCGATCATAGCTCCTGTGCTCTGGCTTTGCTGACAGCTGTATGATGCTCATTCAGTGCAGCAGATTGGGAGCTGAGAGTTTCATCAATAAATACGACTCTGATGGCTTCATGTCAATGGTCAAGGTAATGGTGTGTTATTACCCCAGAAACATGCACCACCACCAGTCAGTCACATGCGGACTTGGGAGTTGAAATCTTTGTATAGAGCCTATCTGACTTATCTCTCTGTTAGAAATTGTATCATACCCCCACCCATCTCTAATACTTCTTGACAATAATATGCTTTTAATGCACTCATGTTTCTTCCTTTTATTTAACTGTAATATAAGGTGCCACATATGATAGAAAGTGTGGAAATAAGGGCTAAAATCAGGAGCCAATATGAAACTAGACAAAATGCTTCAGTTCTGAACTAGTCCTAGTAGGACACCACTGGACCATTGGTTCCCCAGAGAAAACTGGCTGCCCAATGTAACAGGAAAGCAAAGTAGCAGCACCACAGGACTAAGCAATCTAATACCAAACATAGGAAGAATCACAGAAAAAATAGATTTCAGGGGAAAGTTTTCCTTTGAGTTCACTGTATAGAATATTTATTAATACTTTCGTTGTAAACAATGGACCATAACTATGTTTTCAATGACGTGTGACCTACTTTGTAATTTTTAAAATCTTACTTACCTCTCCCCTATTAAAAAAATTAGAACTATTTCCTCTTTATTCTAAAGGATCTTTTACATTGATGCTTGACTCAACTATTATACATGGTTGGCTATTAAATGACTATATTTTATGTTAACTATTTCTTTCATGATTTTTAAGTTTATTTTTAACTATTCTAGAAATTTGGCAAAATATCATGTTGCATAAACTTGAAGATTTAAAACTATATTTTAATAAAGTTTTATAGATTTTTTTAAAGACACACAATAGACATTTTAACTCAACATATAAAGTAGTATTGAGTGATTATTTTTCACCTTATCTCCTTATTAAAGAGCAAATTTTCATGTTTTCCAGATCATTTTTGCCTACATATGCTCTGGTTTGAAACAGAAATATATTTTTATATATCCTCAAATGCTTAAGCTTAGTATCAGATGCCATCCAACACAAAATATGTTATATAAAAACAAAAAAAATGTTATTTAAATTTGTCAAAAATTCCCAACATTGACTCACAATATTTTCAAATATCCATACAGTCACCTTGACATGGTTTTTAGAGTCTGAAATACAATGCCTTAATTTGCACATGAATGTTTCTTAAAGCAGATGTGCCACAAAATATAGAAAGGCAGTAAATCTCTGCAAATTCCAGTATCTCAAAAAAAAACCTAAAAACTATAAGTAGGTTAACATGTTAGTGAAACTAAGAGAAATACAAATTTTTGTCCCACTAATGTTATGAACAAGATCTTTTAGACAGTTATCATTCCCCCACCCCAATTTTTCACTTTCCCCCCCACTGATCATAACTGAAATAATAGGAAAATATAACCTAAAGAATTTTCAGCAAACACATTGAAAGAAACCAATTTATGTGTGTGAAGATCAAGGAAGACAGGCTATTTTTAAAAAAAAAAAAAAAGCATTTTACTCCCAGAATTAATTCTCAGTCTCTGCAAAATTCATTTAATGCTCCTAATGGCCTGCTCTTTTCCTAACGAAAATGCTCCTTTGCCTCTACTGACCAGTCTCTGATGAGAAAACAAGGAACGTAATGCAAATGAATTGTTGTTATGTTTCTTTTGAAGACCCAGAAAAGAATTGGCTCCAATTAACATCAACTGTGTATTTGTGTAAAAATAGAACATGGTTAACAGCACGTTAGATAGGAATAAAAGTGTAACTACAGGGAAATGCAAATCTAAGGGACTGTTAATGTGGAAGTCCTGCCTACCTGTCTTGATTTCTGAATTGGTTTAAAAATGGATATAATGTACTTGATCAATTTG